>NC_051162.1:125953946-126077469 GCF_013339745.2 Dermacentor silvarum | reverse complement strand
GTTCTTTCATTTTTATCGAGAAAGTTATTCTCGGCTTATCAGTTTAGCTATCGCGTAAATCAACGTCAGCGCGTGCGTGGGAAGTGATGTATGCGATGAACCAGCGCTTTCGAGAGAACCTATTAGACCTTGCTGAGACAATAGTTTCTTGGGCTATAGGCTTGGCGTTCTTTCATTTTTTCGAGAAGTTATTCTCGGCTTATCAGTTTAGCTATCGCGTAAATCAACGTCAGCGCGTGCGTGGGAAGTGATGTATGCGATGAACCAGCGCTTCGAGAGAACCTACTTCGACCTTGCTGAGACAATATTTCTTGGGCTATAGGCTTGGCGTTCTTTCATTTTTTCGAGAAAGTTATTCTCGGCTTATCAGTTTAGCTATCGCGTAAATCAACGTCAGCGCGTGCGTGGGAAGTGATGTATGCGATGAACCAGCGCTTTCGAGAGAACCTACTTCGACCTTGCTGAGACAATATTTTCTTGGGCTATAGGCTTGGCGTTCTTTCATTTTTTCGAGAAAGTTATTCTCGGCTTATCAGTTTAGCTATCGCCTAAATCGACGTCAGCGCGTGCGTGGCAAGTGATGTATGCGATGAACTAGCGCTTTCGAGAGAACCTATTCGACCTTGCTGAGACAATATTTTCTTGGGCTATAGGCTTGGCGTTCTTTCATTTTTTCGAGAAAGTTATTCTCGCTTATCAGTTTAGCTATCGCGTAAATCAACGTCAGCGCGTGCGTGGGAAGTGATGTATGCGATGAACCAGCGCTTTCGAGAGAACCTATTCGACCTTGCTGAGACAATATTTTCTTGGGCTATAGGCTTGGCGTTCTTTCATTTTTTCGAGAAAGTTATTCTCGGCTTATCAGTTTAGCTTATCGCGTAATCAACGTCAGCGCGTGCGTGGGAAGTGATGTATGCGATGAACCAGCGCTTTCGAGAGAACCTATTCGACCTTGCTGAGACAATATTTTCTTGGGCTATAGGCTTGGCGTTCTTTCATTTTTTCGAGAAAGTTATTCTCGGCTTATCAGTTTAGCTATCGCGTAAATCAACGTCAGCGCGTGCGTGGGAAGTGATGTATGCGATGAACCAGCGCTTTCGAGAGAACCTATTCGACCTTGCTGAGACAATATTTTCTTGGGCTATAGGCTTGGCGTTCTTTCATTTTTTCGAGAAAGTTATTCTCGGCTTATCAGTTTAGCTATCGCGTAAATCAACGTCAGCGCGTGCGTGGGAAGTGATGTATGCGATGAACCAGCGCTTTCGAGAGAACCTATTCGACCTTGCTGAGACAATATTTTCTTGGGCTATAGCCTTGGCGTTCTTTCATTTTTCGAGAAAGTTATTCTCGGCTTATCAGTTTAGCTATCGCGTAAATCAACGTCAGCGCGTGCGTGGGAAGTGATGTATGCGATGAACCAGCGCTTTCGAGAGAACCTATTCGACCTTGCTGAGACAATATTTTCTTGGGCTATAGGCTTGGCGTTCTTTCATTTTTTCGAGAAAGTTATTCTCGGCTTATCAGTTTAGCTATCGCGTAAATCAACGTCAGCGCGTGCGTGGGAAGTGATGTATGCGATGAACCAGCGCTTTCGAGAGAACCTATTCGACCTTGCTGAGACAATATTTTCTTGGGCTATAGGCTTGGCGTTCTTTCATTTTTTCGAGAAAGTTATTCGCGGCTTATCAGTTTAGCTATCGCGTAATCAACGTCAGCGCGTGCGTGGGAAGTGATGTATGCGATGAACCAGCGCTTTCGAGAGAACATATTCGACCTTGCTGAGACAATATTTTCTTGGGCTATAGGCTTGGCGTTCTTTCATTTTTTCGAGAAAGTTATTCTCGGCTTATCAGTTTAGCTATCGCGTAAATCAACGTCAGCGCGTGCGTGGGAAGTGATGTATGCGATGAACCAGCGCTTTCGAGAGAACCTATTCGACCTTGCTGAGACAATATTTTCTTGGGCTATAGGCTTGGCGTTCTTTCATTTTTTCGAGAAAGTTATTCTCGGCTTATCAGTTTAGCTATCGCGTAAATCAACGTCAGCGCGTGCGTGGGAAGTGATGTATGCGATGAACCAGCGCTTTCGAGAGAACCTATTCGACCTTGCTGAGACAATATTTTCTTGGGCTATAGGCTTGGCGTTCTTTCATTTTTTCGAGAAAGTTATTCTCCGCTTATCAGTTTAGCTATCGCGTAAATCAACGTCAGCGCGTGCGTGGGAAGTGATGTATGCGATGAACCAGCGCTTTCGAGAGAACCTATTCGACCTTGCTGAGACAATATTTTCTTGGGCTATAGGCTTGGCGTTCTTTCATTTTTTCGAGAAAGTTATTCTCGGCTTATCAGTTTAGCTATCGCGTAAATCAACGTCAGCGCGTGCGTGGGAAGTGATGTATGCGATGAACCAGCGCTTTCGAGAGAACCTATTCGACCTTGCTGAGACAATATTTTCTTGGGCTATAGGCTTGGCGTTCTTTCATTTTTCGAGAAAGTTATTCTCGGCTTATCAGTTTAGCTTATCGCGTAAATCGACGTCAGCGCGTGCGTGGGAAGTGATGTATGCGATGAACCAGCGCTTTCGAGAGAACCTATTCGACCTTCCTGAGACAATATTTTCTTGGGCTATAGGCTTGGCGTTCTTTCATTTTTTCGAGAAAGTTATTCTCGGCTTATCAGTTTAGCTATCGCGTAAATCAACGTCAGCGCGTGCGTGGGAAGTGATGTATGCGATGAACCAGCGCTTTCGAGAGAACCTATTCGACCTTGCTGAGACAATATTTTCTTGGGCTATAGGCTTGGCGTTCTTTCATTTTTTCGAGAAAGTTATTCTCGGCTTATCAGTTTAGCTATCGCGTAAATCAACGTCAGCGCGTGCGTGGGAAGTGATGTATGCGATGAACCAGCGCTTTCGAGAGAACCTATTCGACCTTGCTGAGACAATATTTTCTTGGGCTATAGGCTTGGCGTTCTTTCATTTTTTCGAGAAAGTTATTCTCGGCTTATCAGTTTAGCTATCGCGTAAATCAACGTCAGCGCGTGCGTGGGAAGTGATGTATGCGATGAACCAGCGCTTTCGAGAGAACCTATTCGACCTTGCTGAGACAATATTTTCTTGGGCTATAGGCTTGGCGTTCTTTCATTTTTTCGAGAAAGTTATTCTCGGCTTATCAGTTTAGCTATCGCGTAAATCAACGTCAGCGCGTGCGTGGGAAGTGATGTATGCGATGAACCAGCGCTTTCGAGAGAACCTATTCGACCTTGCTGAGACAATATTTTCTTGGGCTATAGGCTTGGCGTTCTTTCATTTTTTCGAGAAAGTTATTCTCCGCTTATCAGTTTAGCTATCGCGTAAATCAACGTCAGCGCGTGCGTGGGAAGTGATGTATGCGATGAACCAGCGCTTTCGAGAGAACCTATTCGACCTTGCTGAGACAATATTTCTTTGGGCTATAGGCTTGGCGTTCTTTCATTTTTTCGAGAAAGTTATTCTCGGCTTATCAGTTTAGCTATCGCGTTAATCAACGTCAGCGCGTGCGTGGGAAGTGATGTATGCGATGAACCAGCGCTTTCGAGAGAACCTATTCGACCTTGCTGAGACAATATTTTCTTGGGCTATAGGCTTGGCGTTCTTTCATTTTTTCGAGAAAGTTATTCTCGGCTTATCAGTTTAGCTATCGCGTAAATCAACGTCAGCGCGTGCGTGGGAAGTGATGTATGCGATGAACCAGCGCTTTCGAGAGAACCTATTCGACCTTGCTGAGACAATATTTTCTTGGGCTATAGGCTTGGCGTTCTTTCATTTTTTCGAGAAAGTTATTCTCGGCTTATCAGTTTAGCTATCGCGTAAATCGACGTCAGCGCGTGCGTGGGAAGTGATGTATGCGATGAACCAGCGCTTTCGAGAGAACCTATTCGACCTTGCTGAGACAATATTTTCTTGGGCTATAGGCTTGGCGTTCTTTCATTTTTTCGAGAAAGTTATTCTCGGCTTATCAGTTTAGCTATCGCGTAAATCAACGTCAGCGCGTGCGTGGGAAGTGATGTATGCGATGAACCAGCGCTTTCGAGAGAACCTATTCGACCTTGCTGAGACAATATTTTCTTGGGCTATAGGCTTGGCGTTCTTTCATTTTTTCGAGAAAGTTATTCTCGGCTTATCAGTTTAGCTATCGCATAAATCAACGTCAGCGCGTGCGTGGGAAGTGATGTACGCGATGAACCAGCGCTTTCGAGAGAACCTATTCGACCTTGCTGAGACAATATTTTCTTGGGCTATAGGCTTGGCGTTCTTTCATTTTTTCGAGAAAGTTATTCGCGGCTTATCAGTTTAGCTATCGCGTTAATCAACGTCAGCGCGTGCGTGGGAAGTGATGTATGCGATGAACCAGCGCTTTCGAGAGAACATATTCGACCTTACTGATATTTTCTTGGGCTTGGCGATTTTTTTTCATTTTCTCGAGATAAATATTCTGGGCTTATCAGTTAATTATCGTGTAAATCGACATCAGCGCGTGCGTGGGAAGCGATGTATGCGATGAACTAGCGCTTTCGAGAGAACCTATTCGACCTTCCTGAGACAATATTTTCTTGGGCTATAGGCTTGGCGTTCTTTCATTTTTTCGAGAAAGTTATTCTCGGCTTATCAGTTTAGCTATCGCGTAAATCAACGTCAGCGCGTGCGTGGGAAGTGATGTATGCGATGAACCAGCGCTTTCGAGAGAACCTATTAGACCTTGCTGAGACAATATTTTCTTGGGCTATAGGCTTGGCGTTCTTTCATTTTTTTCGAGAAAGTTATTCTCGGCTTATCAGTTTAGCTATCGCGTAAATCAACGTGAGCGCGTGCGTGGGAAGTGATGTATGCGATGAACCAGCGCTTTCGAGAGAACCTACTCGACCTTGCTGAGACAATATTTTCTTGGGCTATAGGCTTGGCGTTCTTTCATTTTATCGAGAAAGTTATTCTCGGCTTATCAGTTTAGCTATCGCGTAAATCGACGTCAGCGCTTGCGTGGGAAGTGATGTATGCGATGAACCAGCGCTTGCGAGAGAACCTATTCAGACCTTGCTGAGACAATATTTTCTTGGGCTATAGGCTTGGCGTTCTTTCATTTTTTCGAGAAAGTTATTCTCCGCTTATCAGTTTAGTTATCGCATAAATCAACGTCAGCGCGTGCGTGGGAAGTGATGTACGCGATGAACCAGCGCTTTCGAGAGAACCTATTCGACCTTGCTGAGACAATATTTTCTTGGGCTATCGGCTTGCCCACGAAACACAAAACGTCTTTAAAACTTCTCGGAAAAGCTACAAACGGCTATAGACGTCTTGGTCTACGCGAAGACGTTAAACAGATGTTCTTGGAAACATTATGTAGCAGGAAGTACGGTTAATCAAATATGCTATTGTGTCTCAGCTGTGGTAACAGCCCGCCTCTGGCGTCACCGGAGTATACTTTGGTGAACGTCTTAAGAGCGTATAACTGAAGAACGTTTTTAGACGTTTTTGTTGGAAAATGTGCGACATGCTTGGGCGTGCGCGTGAAAGTGAAAAATATTTAAAATGCGCGTGCCCGACGCGCAGCGTTTGATTACGTGCGACTTTAACAAGCCATATGCAATCCGTTAACGTCGCATCATATAGCCTTTCGCTGCTTTCCCCATTTGGGTGAACAAGCAGAAAATGCCTGCGGGGTTATTTGATTCCTTTCCGATTTTTTCAATCGATGAGTCTGTCACGACAGTCAAAGTTTAGAAAAAAGAAAACGGCCGGGCGCACACGTGCGCGCCCGTTCAGCGTCCTTATCAGAGCCGTGCCTTACTTTCCCTTTGTGTGAACAAGCGGTGAAGAAGCTGGAATTGCGATACCAGCTATCGTCACCAACAGATCTGGGCGCGCGCAGTCGCAAACGTGCGCTCCGTTTGAGCGAACTGCTATCTGCTCTTGGACCGCACATGACCGCACCAGAGGGACGCGCTGAAGTTTCCGCGAGCGATTCAAAGGGCCGTGCTCATGCTCGCAAGCGTTCGCTCGCCAGTGCTCATGCTTCTCTCATAGAGAAAGAAATTCAACTTCTTTCTCTATGCTTCTCTTCCCAAGTCTTTTTCTCACGTTCAAGCCTTGACCAGCGCCTGCAGATACGGGGCAGTTCCTTACGGTACGTACACGTTTACCTGCTACAACTTGCACGCCACTTCTGTTTTGGCGGGCCCGTGCTGGCGCGAAGTTTATACTTGAATATATTTGCATGCACGGTATGTAGCAGAACGTTCTTTTGACATCTGGGAGGTAAAGCTGGAGTTTCACATAATTGGTTGAATGATTACAGAAATTCTAGCTGCGTGTGGCCTTTAAGATGGCAGCAGCGTGCTGCATTGTGTAGTATACCGGGGTTTTGTTGTCTTGGCTGCTCCTCTGTGTAGCTTCCAGCACACTAGCAGGCAGGAAAATAGTCTTGCATTGGTGTTGTAACTTCACTTGTAGTTGGAGGATTGGAAAACCTTTTGCGGCATGAGATTCGTGAGACGACGTCCTTTAATAGTGAGGCCATTCTATGATTAGTTAAAAGTGTTTCAGGGTCCCTTTAGGAAGAGAATGGTTTTATTGGCATGTGGTACAATACCGCAGTGATATTGTATGAGACACTCGGAAGGAGCAATTGCCGGCCTTGATTGCCAGGCTAAGCCCACCTGTTGCTACAACCCACCAACACCACTACCTAAATAAAAGTAACGCACTCTTGTAAGAGATTTGTTTGCAAACCATCTAACTGCTAATGACCTACTGCAAGTCGTGTGTGGATTAACCCATTTGCCAGTTTAATTTCACTCTACAGTAGATTTTTCATATCATCTGCAACTTAATTCTGAACGTCATCATATACAGCATAAGATTTTGAGAGAAAGTATTGCTTAAATTTATGAAGTAAATGTGACCGTGGTAAAACAACGGCACATATTTTGCTATTTGAAATACCGAATTGCACATCTTTATTGTAAATGAAGTGTGGCTTACTCACATTTTTCTTCACTGTTGTATTACAGAGCAAACTTCTGTGGACAGCCAGTGGTATCCAAGAGGGAAGAGACCTGGATTCCTGTGGTTACTGCAGCTACGTCTTATTTTATGTGGTCACCTTTTCTACTGTATTTAAAAATGTTGTAAAATCATTCTGCATCTCCTTTAATTTATTAGTCAATAAAGCCGCTTTCTCACAATGTCAGGTTGTAATTTTTCCTCCATGTTGTTATGCACATTTGCTTTGTATGTGTAGTGCACATTTGATATATGTTAAAAAATTTGATGCAAGTTATTATAAATAATATAATGTAATGCTTCAATTTAATTTTCAGTTCTATATAGTAACATGTGTACTATGAAGCTAGCATATGGATGCATGGTATGCTGAAGAAGTGCAGGATTTTATAGCTTAATTAAGAATTTTGTTAGACGTCCCCAGAATTCTGTTATAATTTATAACATAATTCTGGGAACGTCTAATAAAATTCTTAACTTGTTCTTGTCAAGATGTTTTATAAAAGCCTGCATAATGTTTCCAAGGACATTATTACACAATTCTGGGAACGTCTAATACAATTCTTGAAGTTGTTCTTGTCGAGATGTTTATTAGCCAACTTTTAGCGTAACGTTAGCAGGGCTTACTGAAGTACCTGTAGACGTCCACGGCTAGAAAATGTCTTGACCAGGACAGCTATTAGACTTTTGAATTATCCGTTCAAGACACCTTTTAGACATCAAATAGCTGTTTGTGTGTTTCGTGGGTTGTAAGCCTTTTCCCACTGAACACAAGACGTTTTGTAGCCGTCTTGGACCAGCCAGAATGAACAAGAACATCTACAACTATTCAAGACGGCCACAAGACGTCTTTATATGTACGTCTTGATGACGTCTTGCGAATGACGGCTTGAAGGCGTTTTGTTAAGCTGTTTGAGCTATCACCTTGCTAAGACGGCTAGAAAACGTTTTGTAAAAACGCCCTGAAGGTATCTGCGGATCTTTATCCAGATATATGTATAAAATATGAATTTCAGTTCTTTCCGCTCCTTTATACGGTTGTTAGATATCTAGCACCCATACTGGTCACAAAGCCTGTACTTAAAACATGTACTATCACGATGGAAAGAAACGCGAACAGCGGAGCGCGTGGCCCAAGCATAACTGAAGGTATAGTGCGCGCCGTCCAGTCATCACCATTCACAGGCGGGCACATCCGGTTTGATCACGCTGTGCGATGGTGCGCCCCCTATCCTGCGATATTGTGGTTTCTGTTCTGCACCCTCTACGACGAATGTCGCATGAGGGTGCGACTAGCGATCGTTTAAAGAACATAATATATATTTCAGTGTTTTAAAGTCAAACACGTGTTCTGCAATTAGATTAGCTACTTTTTGGTTGCTTCATGTCAGGAATTAACGGCTTGAGGTGCATTCTGAGCCAATGAATAAAAGCTACGTTACAGTCACAGCGCAGTCCCTGCTCTAATGCTAGGTGCCTACTTTGCTATAATATACAAGAAAAATGTTTGGATACAGCAGCGATTGGGCTAAACGTATTATACCATTTTGACGCGTGTAAAGACAAACTTAACTTTCTTTTTTTAACTTTATGCAGCTTTCATCCCACCTGCTTCAAGCGAACAAGCCTCAGCGGGCGCTGCTCCGTGAATGTGTGGGGTGCCATCACAGCCGAAGGCTTGGGTCCCCTTATACGGCTAGATGAACGCTTCACTGCAGCAGAATACTGTAATGTAATAGAGCAGGTTGTCCTTCCCTTTGCTTTGGATGGGCCATTCAAGGATGGGCTGTTTTATTATCAGCATGACCTTTCTCCAATCCATACTTCACGTTCCGTGGAGGCTATGCTAGAGAACCTTGCCATCCGTAAACTTTCGTGGCCAGCAAAAGGAGCGGACATAAATCCAATTGAGAATGTCTGGGGAATTATGAAATCACGCTTGTCACGTCTGCAGTTCCATAAAATGAACAAGGACTCCCTTTGGGCTGCTGTTCACGCCGAGTGGGAAAGGCTTCGCGGCACTGAGCTAGCCACAGACCTGTTTGCCTCTATGCCAAGGCGCATGGAATCCGTCATCCTGGCCGAAGGAGACTTCACCAAATATTAATTAATGCAAAGTATGTTCTTGTCGAGCAGTTCTGCTTCGTTATTTTACTTCGTTCTGCTTCGTTCGTTGCCAGCTTGAGCCTTTGTTTCAGTTGTTCTCTATATCTTTCTTAGACCAATAAATTTAAATTTGCTATGGTCTGCAATTCACGCTTCAGTTCTGTTAATCACACAGGCATCGCGACGGCATGAAAGCGTGCCGCATTTTACTTGCCGGGCATATTGGCAAGGAAAGCTTATCATCTGCCAGTCATGTCTGACACTCGGAACGCACACGCGGTGCGATAGCGCCAGCCGGAGCAAGATCCTAGCGCTACGGTGGCGCCGATGGAAAGCAGAGATTCGCCTAGCGACAGCCATAGCATATGGCAGTTGGACACGTATCCTCGCAGTAGCGCTGACTGTGCCAAAAGCCACGCTTTCCGCGGTGCGCGTTTCTTTTCATAGCGATAGTATAGCTTGCGCTGTCATCATTACTGTACCGTCAGCTTTCCTCGTTTTCAAATAGCAGAACAGAAACAAAAATATCGCCGGATAGGGGGCGCACCATCGCACAGCGCGACCAAACCGGATGTACCCGCCTGTCAATGGTGATGACTGGACGGCGCGCACCATTTGGGCCACGCGCTCCGCTGTTCGCGTTTCTTTCCATCGCGATAGTACATGCACTGCCTTTCCTTTGGTCTGTCATTTTACCATCCTGTAAGGTGTACAGTTCCATTAGCTGCACATGTGTCGATGCGCTGTATGTCCAGTCGTAGCGTCTATACGTATTTCACGAAGAAAAAAAAAAAACACGAAGCAAACGTTAAAAAAATGTGCTGGATTGAAGGCAGCATTTAACTCGTGATCGAAAAAGGTAAAAAAGAGCTCAAAAACGACGATACACAGAAGAAGTAACACACACCACAGGCGCTGACTGACAACTGAAGGTTTATTGCGGTGGAAGTGAAAAAAAAAACCGACACGTCGTGATCAGCAAGCCGCTGTCGCATCGTAAACTTGAAGGGGTGACAAAGCGATAAAACAAAAAACCCAACTACAAAATCGCTCAGATGCACGTGAGCTTACTCACTTTCAAAGTGGTGTTGAGGATAGCGTGTCGTATAGTATAGTCTGCGGTACTTTTTTTCGCTTTGCAAAGTCAATTAATTAGTATAAACTAAGTGCCTAACTTTTTAGATATTGGCTTCACCAAGAAAGTGTCAATGACCTTGAACGAACTATGGGAAGGAGCCGAGGGAAAGGGTGCGTGCTCCCGATGGCAAGGAGGGAGGGAGGGGGCGACTGTTGCTCGCTCGGGCTAATCTCACATTGACAATAATCGTCGATGGTTTCTGCATATTTTTTGAGGGGGGGGGGGGGGGGAGTGCAGAACTACATGTCAGATGAAGAGCTAACAATATTCATTTATGCGTGTTGTCTAAAATCGTCGGCCCTTCTACTCCGTGAATACGGTTAACCAGTGAAGCTGAAACGTGCGGCCCCGGTGTTTATCACTGGGTTAATCCCGAGGGTTAAATAAAGTATTTCTCAATTATGAGGTTACACATACGTTCGGCTGCGACGGAGAGAACGGCGTCACTGACGGTATGCCCGCAGTCCGCCGTTGTCACTGGCGTTCGATGTCTCGAGTTTGCTCGAAGGCGTGGTTAGCAGCATTCGCCCGCCATTGCCGCTTGCGATTCTTCGGAATTCAATTGCTTCAAAATTAAATCTGTCCGTTACATAAGACAATGAATGGCTCATACCCCCGTGAACGCGGCCTCCCCATTACGACGACTGAGGAGAAGTGAAATTCTACACTGGAATGATGAGCGGCAACGAAGCCAGCTGTGGAAGAAGACGACGACGAACGCGGGGACGAGTGCACGAGCGCAATCCGAGGGGCGCCAACGAGCGCAGCCTGCGGAAGACGACGACGCTTGAGCCAATGCTGATGATGATAGTTTTCTGTGGACAGGCGATTTCGCCTAGCCGTATAAAGCTTCGCTTTAACACCACGTTTGCAGGAAGACTATTGTACTGAGGTATCGTATAGTATGGGTCCGCGGTTCATCATTGAACTTTCTTGCAGTCTTACGAATATACAGGTATCAAGTGGCCCTTTTCTTTTTTCAGCAAAGAAAGTCTTTCGTGTGTTGACAGAAAGATTAGGTTCAGTCTACTTGACAATTCGTGTTATTACTGCGCAAAAAAAAAAAAAAATCAGCAGCCCCTCCCCTGTCGAGGAAATGGGGGTAAGCGAAGCTTGTCGTGTGTTTCTTCGGTGTTCCTCGGAACGAATTTCACTGACTATAGTACCACGTTGTGTTCGAACCACAACCGGTCACACGCACTGCAGCTGGCTCCGAAGTTCCGGTTCAAAAACTCGCGTTGAAACCTGGCCGTCGCACCGGGGAAGTTGGCGCTATAGCGTTGCCGAGGCATCCATCACTGTTGCCGGGTCCCTGGAGGGCAAGACGACACTGACGTTCCGCCTGGGCTTCGGAATACCTCACGCTAGAATCAGCACGTCGACGACGAGCCCTTTCCCGAGCGAGTTTGCGGCGCCGTTTCTCAAACGCAGCCTGCTCCTCGGCGAAAACCAGTACGCGGCCTACTCATCTGGTCGCCGAAACTCATCTGATGCAAGGAAAGCCCGGCAGAGTGCGCGCGAACCCCCTTTCCTTCCCTTTCCCTCCCCGCGACACACCAAACGACCTTGATTGGTCACGCGCGTCACGTGACCCGGCGCAGCTTTCCCCGCACATTCTTTTTCCTTCCTTCCTTCTTTCTTGTCCCTGGCTCATACCCGCATATCCAATGCGGGTATGCATGACACGTGATTTTATTATCGTTGAGACGTAGCTGACGAGCCTGTGAGAAAGCACACAACAAATTTGTGCCCCATCTTGAAAGCGATCTGCGATGGTGACAGAGTGCGGCGAGTGCTGATAGCTTCGTGTGCGCTATGTTCTCGCCGCTTAGTTCGCGTTAAAGAGAGACGCGCGGGCCTTATCTTGAAAGCGATCTGATATGGGGACGACGCTCAGTTTGCGTTAAAGCGAGAGGCAGCACGAAGGTCAATTCACTCGCTGCAGCGGACCCTATCTTGAAAGCGATCGTCTTACCTGACGGAAGGACGGGTTTCCTCGTTGGCTAGGCATAGAAATTAGGGATGTGAGAATATTCGAGTTCCGGATTCGAATCGAATATCTAATCGAATAATTCGATTCGATTTTCGAATAGTTAGAATTAGAAGTTTCGAATAATTCGACAGGACAAATATCTAAAACGCGACAAAGGCCAATGGTGCAACTTGGTTAGGGTGGTGTGATTAAAACTATTGCTAACGTCGTTACAGTAGCCCTTTTGTTAAAACTTTCACCAGTATCCTAGTTCAAAAGCGAGCGCATGTTTATACTAAAGGAAATTACGCCATTTCCGCACGTAAAAAAAAAATGTCGCAGTTTCGCCCGAAAGGCGAAGCATCAATTGCGATAGCAAATTAGTAGAGAGCTATTCAGGGTAGGGATAGTAGTTTTATCGGCTGCATAAACTTGGACACATTCGCTTACTAACTGAATTAACAAGCGTGGTGTTAGCGTGCACAAGCAAACATGAATAGATCACACTGAATGAGCGCAGACAACGACTTTCAAAACGCTGGCAGCAAGCGCAGCCGCCGCAGCGGGCGAAGGTTCATGCGGTCTATAGCTTCAACGGAAACTGAGCAGCGAATGTCACAGCGCATACAAAGGTCAGAGCCGTGTGGAGATAAGAGACGGTGCGGGCGACCGCCACAGCCGGGCAAAGTACAAATGCAGTTGTTGGTAGAGTAGAAGCTGCCCCTCCCCTCCCTCCCGCGCTGCCTTCCCGCTTTCTTGCTTTCGCGTGGGAGATTGAGTAGCCAGTTCCCCTTGCGCCCGGTTGCAAGGTACGCATTTCGTGCCGAAGCACAGCGTCGCCCCGCCTCCCTCCCGCCCATACCCCCACGGCCTTTCGCGCGACGGTCGCGTTTGCTTTCCGCCGTGCGTTCGCTCTCCGTGATAGCACGCGTCCCCCGCGCGCTTTCACTCGCGCATACGGCGCGCGGCGACGATTTTATCGCCCTTGCACTTTATACGGAACCTCACGGCGACGACGACGCCAGAAATCCGGTTGAAGTGTCCATATAATTGCTATAGCAATAAAAAAAACTCGTATGAGAAAACTGTCACACTCTTCACAACTTTGCTTCCGAAACGAAGGCACAGACTTTTGCGTAGTTCGGTCGCGTATGCCGCAAGCGCCGTAAAACACTTTTACACAAACATCTTCCTTCACATCCTGTCTTAACTACCTGTCGCCGCACGCTTATATTGGGTTGCACCCGGGATCAGGACTCAACTTGACTCATCTGCTCACAGCCCAGCGAAGGCTTGCGGAAAGGGCGAGTTCCTCCTCGCACATTTGTCTGGCCGCGGCGGACGGCCGGACGCGTCCAGTGGTAGCCGCGTCGATACCTTCGCATCCTTGCTATAGAGGTGCTCAGTGAACGCATGTTTTCAACTGCAGGAAACACCGTAACATTGCGGCGAGAGAGCCTGAAGCCAGGTCATGTGGAACAGCTTGTGTTCCTGCATGACAATTTATAGCATAGCGGTAACAGTCACTCACCGCTGTGTGTGCTCGAGGACATGAGCAGACATAATTTCTTTGTTCTTTCTGTAAATTTTCAATAAAATCTTCTGTATTCGATATTTTTGGCCACTATTCGGCACTATTTGATTCGACTCTAGATGAAATTTCACTATTCGCACACCCCTAATAGAAATGCTTACGTATTTAATAATGAACCAGGGACCTCAAAACGTAATACTAACGCATTTCTCTCGCATTTACCGCCAAATCGTTACTAATTTTATTACACAGTCGTCTGCGAACAAGTGCATATGAGAAGAGACAGGATGTTAAGTTGATTTAATGTAGATTTGAAAGAGTGGCGGGACAAGTACAGCTCCCTGTGGTACACCTGATAAAGTAGCACTCGGATGAGAGTTAGTGCTTCAATTTTCCTTTAATGTGGTCTAATATTTGGCAGTCTATAAGCAAAAAAAAAGGCAAAATTTTAGACATCTGCTCTCAGGAGTCACTTACCAAGAACAATTTTGTATTTCATGTGTACATGACAAAATCGGAGTTGGCCCCAAGCTAGAACTTGGAGCATACATTCCCATTTCTCAACAGTTATTAAACAAAAGCAATGAACATGTGATCTTCCTTGTGGTGCCAGTAAACATGTAGGAAGAAAAATTAATAAATATAAACAAAGTCACAAAGAAAAAGTGCTGCGCATCAAAGTAAATGTTCTATGCATGTATCAATTTTAGTTTCACAAGTATCCTATACTCTAAAGGTTGGAGCCAACTTTCATGCTTTGAAGTAATGCACCAAAAATAGTAATGATAACGTAAAGAAGAGAAAAGGAACGGTAACAAAATTTTGGACTGACAACTTTTTATTCACTTGGCACTCTTCTGTACAAAGTGATTTCATGCACTCCCTGTTGCTATGCTATTAAGTTGTATGCTCTAACAAAGACACTTAACTATACAAATAGTAGTTGTACATTGTCAATACGTATACAGTATGCCTTCTGGCATAATGATTTAGCAGGGGTCTCAAGTATGCAGTTGACATTTCTTTTACGTGCTCATCACGGAAACGCGAGGAAAATCACAGGTAGATGAGAATACAGACGGCACATCAGCGCAGAGCCCCACTGGTGTATGTTTCAGAGGCACAGTTGAATGTGCACCTTATGCATAGTCAGGGGTGTATTGAATACATTCATTTTGGCATTTTTACAGCCAAGGACCACTATGTCTGGTCACAGCAATGATAAAACATTGGCACTCGGCAGCACTGTCATATGTGATGTTCAGATGTTCATTGTACATATATACAAAGTGCATCGTCATGTAGTGCATTAGGCATTCACGATCTCAGTTTCATAGACCCCCCCCAAGGAGGACACAAAAGGACTTCTGAAGTGGAGAAGGAATTTTGAATGCAAAGTATAAACGTAGGCTGTGCGCCAATACCCGTTGTAGATGGCTAAACAGACAGCTGAGCGAACAGCAGCAATCTTAAAGGGACACTAAAGTCAAATAAAAAGTCACGCTAAAGTGACAGAGCAATGCTCTAGAACGTCTAAGGCGTATTGGTGGTGTATAAGGAGTGAGGAATCAAAGTGATAACGAATAAAAATTTGGTACATGGCCACAGGATAACGTAATGATGCACTTATTATATAGGCAATGAGGAGCGGGCATCAAAACATAATGACATTAAAGTTGCATACAAACAGTACACTGGAGTGTGGTTGCACCAACAACTGCCCCATTTCAAAGGGGAAATACTACACTCATCATCATCACCCTCAAGCAGGCCTGAGATATGCTGCCACGTTTGGAAAGAGAGAGCATGAGATCAACCAAAGTGCAATGACACAATGGCAGGTAGTGGAAACGTAAATGGCAATACCCACACGTCGACGGTCAACGTAACGAGCATCCTTACCCTAACAGCTTGGCAATATACCTGCAATCTGTCCCACTAATCTGCCAGCTGTGGCATGGTAATCGGTAATATGCAACAGGTTCTGAGTGAATTTAAGTAAAACAATGCAAAATAAATTCATAAGAAGAAAATATGTGACACACGGTCATTCAGTGCATGATAAATGTTGGCCAAGTATAGGGCATACGTCAGACTGGCCTTGCACACGTCTAAGTGCCTTAAACAAATACTACAGCTAATGTTTCTGTAAGCAATGTTGCCAGTCGCATGAAACCTTGAATTTCTTCGTTCAACATGACAATGTGCACATGAAAATGCAGTCTTGTGCAACAGCAGTTTTCAAACATTCTCACAATGCATATGGCAAATCAGTTCTGCAAAAACCTGCAAGGGGAGGAAGCTTTATGAAAAAAAATTTCACCACAATGCACTTGGTTTCACCAACTCCTGTCAGGTAGTTGCACATTTTTTCCTTTCCCACAGATGTTTTCCAACAATGCAATTACATGTTGCACTTTTATGTAATTACCTGTAACAGGCATTCTGATCAGCTATTTGCTTCTCATGTTCCAATTTATTTTGATGGTACTATATACATGTACAACTATCGGCAGCTCAACAGGCCACCCCATCCCCTCTTTGTCCTAGAACATGTTTAGGGGCGAAGCTCCTTAGGGTGTGGGTCTGTCCCTCCTCTGTAGTATGTAGTAGTAGTAGGTAGCCACGTCTACTTTTATGAAAAAAAAAAAAATTCCGAAAAGTTGTGTCCGTAGCGCGGAATCGAACCAGGGACCCCTCGCTTCCGAACGCGCGGCGCTAACCACTACGCCACGAAGCGCACATGGACACACACACCACGATGACAATAAATACTCAACATTAACGAAAGACTGCGCGTTTCTAACGCGTTTGTGCTAGCGCATTACGGCCCGTGTAAGAAGCTGGTGTAAGACGCTGTGGCCTCTCCGCCTTACCCCCGTATTCATAAACGCTCCTCGACTTGAACTTGACTTGCCACCGCCTTGAGCAGCGCGTTCGAAACGCGTTGAAGGCGGTGGCAAGTCAAGTTCAAGTCGAGAAGTGTTTATGAATACGGGGGTCATACTCTCTCAGCAGTCATGTGATGGCGTCGGCAAACACGGTGCACGTTCCGGCATGTGTAAACGGCTGCGTAAGACGCTGTGGCCTCTCCCCCTTACTAGAGAGTACTGCATGTTTCTAACGCGTTTGTGCTAGCGCCCCCTTAAGCGGGAGATGGTGCAATTATAATGAAGGGCACTGTTATAAAATAGGAATGACGTCACATATGGCGCGTGTCATTGATGGAAGTCAATCGTTCGATTTAGTGCGGCGAGACTGGGCGAATTACACGGAAGATTCACGGTTTACCGATGATTCCCTCCGGAGCTTCGCCCACTCATCATCATTCACCCCGTGGATATGCGGTGTTTTTTTAACTTGTGTGTTTACTAGCATGTGCAATTGCGTTCAGTGTTCAAGCAAGGGTGCACAGCAAAGGATATGTACATAAATGTTAATCACAAGCTTGCCTCCACGTCATTTAAAATGCTGATAAATGACTTCATTTGGGTTCCATGCGATGGTTGTCCTATCATTACCCTGAATGAGACCCAGAACCTTGGATATGCAAAAACAGAAGCACTCATCGAATGAGGTAAAAATTTTACAATGCCATAGCTTAAGGTGTGCAGCCATTTCTCACGGAAATATCACCGAGCCAAGATAATTGAAATTTAGTAGCCAGAACTTCCAAATAAAAGTGCAAATTCAGACATTATCAAAAACTCCAGATATTAGCACTAGAAACCTGCACCTCAAACCATCAATATCCATCTACAGTAGAACCTCGTTCATATGTTTTAGAAAAACAAGTGTGATAAAAAACGTATGGTCCGAAGTCACTAAAATATATGGCAGGCTCAACTATAGTTGACATCTACGTAATGCGAATCATTATTTGAATCAGTGCAGCACGAGATGCCGATCTGTACCAAGCTGGTAGGGCTCGAGACACGCATTGTGTTTTTACGACTTCAACAAGCTTACATTTGCGCTCCTTGAATTCAGTCTGAGTCAGCAGCTGCTTCGGGAGGGGCATTTTGGAAGCAAGTTTTGATGTGCTCACTCAGTGCACGGCAGGAGAGGGACACCGACGCGCGTCACGCTGACGAGGCCCCAGCGGCCCGTTACGAGCGTTGTCGTTTTTCTATTGCATAGTGTTTCCGAAACCAAATCGAGCTGGTGATCTTCACCAGATTACGATGCCACCATGGTGAAACACGATCCTCATTTCGTGACACCTGCAGCAGGGAGTGGCAGCGTGTTTGGGTAATCATCTTTTAAAAGCGTGAGGTACGATTTCAATGAAACCATGCCATGTGCGCTGTGACAGATAGGTGAAGAGCGTATCGCAATAGGATTGGCGGCGATAGCTGTGAATGCGGAACTGGGGGCGTGTGACGACCGGCAAAATTTGTGGTACCAAAATAGGAAACTGAGTGTATGCCAGCGTTTTCACGTGACACGGGTGGGCAAGTACCGCAGGGAAACTGCTGCGATGGGCGGCTACCATTCGCGATCGGATGCACCTTGCGCCTTTTCTGGTTTACATGGGATCTAGCGGCCGGAAAACGTATCATACGACCACAGTTGGCGATGTACTAAATGTACTAACCGGCAAAAAATAAGCATCACTGTAAGGGGTCATTTTTGTGTTCTCAATCGCAAAGGTTGGTGCCTGGAAATTGTACAAAATGGGATCGTATCAACAAGCTTCTACTGTACTAAGTTCTCTATAATCGTAGTGAGAAATCATGCCTAATAAATGTCCTCTGAGCAGTCAATTACTCACAGGGTACCCTGATCATGAAAAGAAAATTTACAGAAGAATAAAACTGGGCTGGAGTGCATACGGCAGGCATTGCCAAATTCTGACTGAGAGCTTACCACTGTCGTTGAATTGAAAAGTGTACAATCAATGCATTCTACCGGTGCTAACACATGGGGCATAAACTGGGAGGTTAACAAAGAAGCTCGAGAACAAGTTAAGGACTGCACAAAGAGCAATGGAAAGAAAAATGTTAGGCCTAATGGCAAGAAACAGGAATAGAGTGGTGTGGATCAAAGAGCCAATGGGGATAGCCGATTTTCTAATTCACATTAAGAGAAAAAAATGCGAGCTGGGCAGGCCATGTAATGCATAGGATGGATAACCGGTGGACCATTAGGGTTACAGAATGAATACCAAGAGAAGGGAGGTGCAGTCGTGGACGGCAGAAAACTAGGTGGGGTGATGAAGTTGGGAAATTTACAGGCGCAAGTTGGAATCAGCTAGCGCAAGACAGGGGTTATTGGAGATCTTAAGGAGAGGCCTTTGTCCTCCAGTGGACATAAAAATAGGCTGATGATGATCAGTCATTTTTGCCATGATGACCAGCCCCTGGGAGGCCAAATAGTTTGAATTAACCGAAATCTTTGTTCTAGTTATTGCTATTAAACGGCTTCAAATTGTGGTCAAAACATTGTCAGCTAGAGGAAATTTTTGGACTTGTTTGACTCCATTGAAAGTCCGAATCACCCTGGCTTGAATTACCATGAGCTCACCACATTATGAAAATCTGAGAGAATCATTGCATGCAAGTGCTTTGAGAATTCATCAATGCAAGCGAAGTGAGTCACATATGATGATGCGGGGAAAGGGCGGCTAAGTCAGACGATAGTGATGATACAGGATACAAAAAAAAAACAAGAAAAGGAAGCAACTAGTTAATGATAGTGTTAACACAGAGATTTATGTGAAGTGTTTCATAGCTCAGTTAGAAAGCACTAAGTGCTTCAGGCCTGCTCTTTGTCATGATACAAGCCTAGCAAGAAACCACTTGTAGTGCGTATAGTACAGGTGCCATTAAAGTGTCTCAATGTTGCAATGAAAGCATTCTTCAACCCTGTAAAGCCTGCATGATCTTTAAATGTTGGTCAGAACTTGACCAAAATTAGTTAATTGTGTTGAACATGCCAAGGAAGTTCACTGGATAGTTCATCTGTATTTTTGTGCTTATACTAGGATCCCACATATAACCTGAACCCCAAATTACAACTGAAAAAACAAAACAAAAAGAAATCCTCATATATGACCTGCGCATGTTGGGCACAGTAATATGGCAGCATGAATTAAAGACCTAACACAGAGTAGCTGATATTATGGTTCAAATTAAAAAGAAGAGGTGAAGTTGGAAACCTTGTGTAATGCACAGAACGATCATTCCGCTACTGATTAGACTAAATTACAGAACAGGTGCCAAGGAAAGGGAAAACGCAGTCCAGGATGGCAGTGTGTGACAAGATAGGGAAACTGGCAGGTATATGATGGGGAAGGTTGACTGCAGAACTGCAGTAAAATACAGATAGTAGGGAGAGGTGTGGTTGAAGATACAGGCTGATGATGGTGATAGGCTACACAAATAATCGCGTATGACACGAGTTGAAACCTTTACGAAAGAAATGTCAGCGCAGTTGTCAGTGCAGAACAAATCCTAAGCAACAATTTTGTTTCATACATTCAGCCACTTTAAATGCCGAAATGGGCAGTACAGCTTCTTGGCAACGCTCAACAGTGGTCGAACAAAGAATGAAGATCGTTCCTTTGTCGGGGCAGGACTTCCTCAACAAGGACAATGTTAGCTTCAGCGACATTCCTTGTTCAAAAGCTGTTGATCACTTCAAGCGTCCATCTTCCTCAATTTCTCTCTTATTTAAGAATTGATAAAGCGAATTTTGCCTCCAAGTGTGGCTTCACGGCAATGCACAACGCGTTGCCCCAAAGTCACACCTGAAGGCAGAATACATATTAACCTGCACTTTCACTGTTAGCAAAATTTCTGAAATTTCTGGTACGGGTTAAACACACGAAACTACAATATATGAAACTGTCCCTTCATGCTGTGCCCAACGATGGCATCACAAAGCAAAAAATGAATTGCACTCAATGAGTAGCTGCATATCAGTTAACAAGATGGGAATAACCTGACAGAAGTTGCGACAATGTACAGCAGAAAACGTATCTGACACTTGCACGCAAATGCATTCACCTTCCAACAAAGCTCATACTAGTGAAGTTTACAACTGCGCCAGTCACAGCCCACAAATTCATATCTGCATGTGCCCCTGTCACTCAGCATACATGATCACCACTTTACTTGCACCATGCCGATAAAAGCATTGCATATACATTCGCGACAACATATTTCGCAACTTGTCCATAATACATCCGAGACGTGTGGTTTAAAACATGATCTCTCCGTACAATAACATCTTTCAACTCTTAAACTTAACTGCGAACTCCGGCTCTCTGTCATGATTAAACAGTACAAAACGCAGACTGGACATAAGTGCAGTGGTGAAACACTGAACTATAAATGACCTTTACTGCGGAACATTGCCACCAGCATGCTAGCAGTTAAGGTGTTAATTACGATGCACAGCCATACTCAGTATAGATCAGTTCATTAATTGATTAGGTTTAAGGACCCGAAGTAACATCTGGGCTATGACAGGCATTGTAGTAGCAGTGTTACAATGTGCACCTTGCCTTCATTAACAAACACATAAACCGAATGTTTTTGCATCTCAATTCCTAGAACAGCGTAAGCTGTGGCCATGGGAATCACATTTGTAACCTCCTGTTTAGCAGAAAACCATAGCGCCAAGACACACTACCAGACGAACTTCATTTATAGTTCACTAATCATCCTTTGGACTTCTGGCGATGTCATGCTCATATTTAGTGCTGGTTTCGCATGACACAGGGCTGTAATTCCCAACTAGCACAGGTATTTGTTCATCGTGTTTTTCAGTGCCTGCCCACAGCTGTAACGCCTTCGCGACAGATCACTAGTAAGTATAAGAACATAATAAAATAGGAAAACAGGATAGCATTTCCAGCAATAGCGCATGCTACAGTAAACATACAAGGCATGAGTTTGTATAAGAAACTCAGAAAGATGTGCTTGCTGAACTCAATAATGCTAAGCAACCTGTGTGCTAACTTTACCACAGACACTCAATTAAAATATCCAATGCAGATGAACTGGCATTGTACACCTGCTGCAGACGTGTCATGGGGCAAGTTAGAAAAAGATTAGGGTAAAACACGTCAAAACATCTGCTGGTTTTCAGTGAAGGAACCCAAAACTGCAACGATGCTAGTAACACATGACAATCAATTAGCCGACACCTTCAGGTGTCTTGTATAGTTACACTTCCAGCCCTCCTCTAAAGATGTCACTAAAAAACAGTGCCTCAAGGCTGGACAAATAGTAGGTGCATACATACACACGGTGTCACCTAACAATCAGCCAACTACAGCTCGTCCGCTCTACTCTCCTCTGCTGTAGAAGCTTGTCTGTAATGAATCCATTGTCGAAAGTTAAAAACACGTCGGCAACCTTCTCTCTTCACACCACCAATAAAAAGCTGGTTGATCACACACGTCGTCGACTCGTATCTTGAGGCACAAACACGTTCAACAATCTGTCTTTGCAGCCCGACAACTGCACAAACAAAGACTGAGCACTCTCGTGAGCTGAGTGCGACCTAAGAGAAGGGCCCCACTGGGTATCACAGCCATCGCGCGTACGGCGAGTTCCAGTCCCGCTCAAATACCGAGTTCAGCTGCTCTGTGATTGGCTGGGACGTCTCATTGTTGCCCGATTGGTCCATAATAAGGCCGACGCCACCAGTGTTAATGAAATAGCCGGGGGTCCAGTTTGATGTTCCTGCAAATGAAGAGGTAGTGAACAAAGTCAATACTTAACGTGCTAGCTATGAGGAGGGGCACTATGTGTCTATAAATAATAAACACACAAAAAAGAAGCTGTAAAATGTCCGCTAGTAAAAAATTGCGCCAGTTTAGGTGCATCTGAAAAACACCAAGGTCTAGAACTGAAGTGACTCCAGTCAATGACCGATTTCTGGACGCGTCCAATAACTCGGATGCCTTTGCGGCACCGCCACGTATTCCATAGATTCAATGTATAAGAACGTCTGAAATTTTGGACGCAAAAAACCTTCGCCGTTCGGTATTACGCACTTTCTGCTATGACTGCAGGTCCGAAACGGCATTGATTGAAGCCACCACCGCCACCATTTTGATTATCTCGCTGACTCGAACAGGTGCTTCCGCACGCAGATCTGCTAGCAGCCAGAGTCACCATTGCGGCAACGCTTGGCCTAGCTACTTCGATAGTCGCTAGCAAGCTGCTTGCTGTTCGGTGCCGTGTTTTTCATTAAAACAATTCGCCACTGTTAGCAATGGCGCTGACTCCGCCTTTGTAATGCTCGCCAATAGCTTCGAAGCACGGAAAGCACGACATGTTACATAATGCTGGTTTCCGAAAGTCAGCTTCGCCTCAATACAGCAGTGTTATGCGGTGAAGCATACCAAGAGTAGGAAGGGGGAACTGTCATGGGACCCGCCTTATCCTATAACAGTACGGGCCCCAATACGCCTAATAAGTGTACTGGAAGGCCTTCAGAGTTAGTTCGAATGTGCGTGTGGCGATTTGAAGGCAGTAAAAGGCACGCATTCATTTTTTTCAGACTACCCAATTTTTCGGATGTTTTCGCAGCCCTAGGAAGTCTGAAAAATCGGAAGTTGACTGTATATGCAAATGATTTGCAATATCTATTTCTAGTAACAGTGCATTTGTAACGAAAAATGACACAGAAAATTCATACTAATGTGATCGTAAACAGATTTCGTAGAACGCTGAGACGGAAAAATTGGGAGTGCGAAAAACAGCAATGCAGTTGTACGCTGCCACAGAACAGAGGAACCTTATGATTGCACTCACCAATGTATGCCTTGTTATCAGTGACCATGTACTTGTTGTGGTTCACTCTCCCAAACGGTATCAACTCTTGCTCGGGCGTGAAAGCGGGGACTTCAAACAATTTCTAAAAGTAAACGAGAAAAAAAGGTGGAGATTAGTAGATGCCGATAAGTCAGCGTAAATCAATAAGCAAAACTTCTTCCACAGAAAATGATGTCGCACTGACCTATGCACGTGTGCTTGACCAGGAACTACTCAACACACCATCAGAGCTTTATTATTTACTTTATTCCTACCTCAAAGGCTCGAGGGCATTACATAGGGGGTGGGTATTACAGTGGCAGTATACATGACACATCAATCAGTATCATCATTATTTATGGAGCCTTTGAAGAGGGGGTGGTCGCGGTCATCACAGCAATTCAGGCAGGAAGATTGGTCCAGTCCTTGGCCGTACAAAAAAAAACAAAAACAAAAAAACATGACAGCGTGGTCGCCCACAATGAGCCAAGTAATGCTCTCACATTAAAATGTGAGAGCATTTGTGAGATGAGTTCATCATGATGCCGCATTCAAAAGGGAAGTGATCATGTGTGCGGAGACCGACGGAAACCAGGCCGTATCACGGGCGTTCGGAGAATCCGAAACTTGCGTGGAGGACTGGCGCAAACAGAAGGAGAGGATTTTCGCCAGCAAGGCAATGTGGAACAGTTTCAGGGGACCGAAGCAGGACGTCATTCGCAACGGGCAAAGTCCGCCGTGCGCCACGTTTGAAGCCAGAGGTCGCGTTGAAGCGAGAGGCATGCTAGCACGAGGGTCAATTCGCTCGCCGCGCTTTGTCACTCTAGCATTTTGACAGTTCGTTTCCGCAGTCAACGCCTCCTAAACCTTGGTCAACGAGTGAGATGTGTTCAGTGGCGCACCGACGGGGGGGTTTTGGGGGTTGTAACCCCCCCCCCTGAGGCCGACTTAACCCCCCTCTTTTGTTTAACCCCTTTTCTTTCCTTGCGCATTTGAATACTGCAACTAAGATGTAAGACGCGCAATCGTCTGCACACTCACAAAAAGCGCATTTTTTGACAATTTCCCGTGAAGAAATTGAAATTAGTGCTATTTAGATGGTATTGGCAAACTGTCAACCCTCCCCCCCCCCCTGGCAGAGATCCTGGGTACGCTACTGGATGTGTTCATGTTTGCTTGTGCGCGCGTGACACCGTGCTTGTTAATTTAATTAGTAAGCAAATGTTTTCAATTTGATACGGCTGATAAAACTGCTATTCTTACTTCGTCTAGCTGTCTACTAATTTGCTATAATTCGATGCTTCCCTTTTCAGGCGAAACTGTGACTTTTTTATTCAACGCAACTTCAGTGCATCGGGAGGAAATCTGTTTTTCCAAATGACAGAAAGTTGTATTTCTGTTTGAAAGCATGAGGTGTGCGGTACTGTGAAGGGCTTTTTTTTGTCACGGAAAACACGTGCACGTTACAATTGAGGGCACATTAGAATCGAGTAAATATGGTAGTTGTGCTAGCCGTAGAGGCATCGTCAAACGTTCAAGCCGGGCGGGACTTCAGCATCGATAAGAAAAACTCCGTCTTTAGAGGGGGCCACGGGAGATGCTTTTTGCGTGCGCCGCAACATGAATGGCATTTACCCAGGAACATTGATTGTGCGCTCCTTCAAAAAGTGCAGCATCTTTAATGTGCTCGGCGGTACTGAACATAGTGCACTGTTTGAAGACGTCAGCAATAAGGAAGATAGCGACGGAGCTAGCAGCGATGGTGACGTAGAATGAGCTTGGCATGTTCATATTTAATAAATGCTGTTTCATTTTGCGAATGCTGTCCTCGATTTTTTGTTCGGCCTACATTCGAGGCAAGTTTTTTTTTTCTGGCTTCGAACTTTTGAGGGGTCATCTTATAATCAGAGTCGGCCAAGATTCGAGTAAATACGGTAATTGTACACAAAAGTTGCAACGTACCATGCGGGAACAATGATGTATTAAAAGGAATTCTAATACATAAGTGTCTGTGAGCGCTATGCTGGGGCAGGGCTTTAGTTGACAGTGTATCGGGGAAAACATGAACGAGGAATGTGTCAGAGGGGTTCTACTGTAGCATAGTCTTGTGCATGTTATCCGCACCAGCAAACCGAGGAGCTGCACTACAAACGAAGTGTCGGTAACAAAATTCAGAATTTAGGGCCAATTCCTGTTTAACTGCAGTGAAGCTTCACAGCGATGCAGATCAGCATTGCCATGGAATGCTCTTCTCTTGAAAGCGCATTTCACTCTACGCAAACATCTGTAGCACAATGCATACACAGTTCTAGAAAAGCTTATCTTTTTTTCAACTTACGACGTTGATGTTCACTTGACGTGACCGCAGTACCGACAGGGAGCGGAGGTAGTTGAACATGGCGTGGTGGGTATGGTTCCACTTGCTGATAAGAAGGCGAACCTCAATGCCTCGCTCGATGGCGGCCGCCCGTAATGCATCATCGATACGGGGCCAGAACCTGTGTCCCAACAAGAACTTGTCACACACAGGTTTAACTTAAGCAGTCTAATGAGAGCAGACATTGCAGCTTAAACGTTACCAAACTGATAGTGTGCGCACAATATTGATGCTCTGACAAGTACTCGTTGTCGATCAACACTTGACATGGCACACAAGAGATAACATGCTACTGAACTGGATAAATGCATTACAGTTGAACCTCATTATACTGAAGTCACACACACAACAAAAAATACCTTGATTAAATCTGATATTCACTCTAAGCCATGAATTAAATTTACTTCTTTATATTTACAATTTGTTACACTGAGGCTGAATACAATTGAACTAACCATACAATCACTGCAATCTATTAATACTAACATATGGGACAGAAACTTGGAGGATAATGAAGAAGCTTGAGGAGAAGCTACAGGCCACACAACAAGCAATGGAACAGAAAACGATAGGTGCAATATTAGGTTAAAGGAAGACAGCAGTGTTAGTTAGAGAGCGAATGGGTGCAGCTGATATTCCAGTTGACATTAGGAAGAAATGGTGTTGGCCAGGCCATGTTTGCATAGAGCAGATAACCTATAAGAGTTCCAGAATAGGTGTCAAGGGCAGGGAAGCGCTGTCGAAGACGGCAGAGAATTAGGTGTTGGGATGAAATGAGGAAATTTGCCGGCATAACAGAGAGTCAGTTGGCACAAGACAGGCGCAATTGGAGATCACTGGGAGAGACATCTGTCTAGCAGTGGACAAAAAAATAGGATGATAATGAATGATGAATTAGGCAATAGACTACAAGTGAACAGGCCATGGGATGAAATGCCATCTGCAGCGGTCTAATACGAATGGAAGTAGAATGCAAGAATGCTCATGCAATTAGATTTAGGTGCATATTAAAGAAACCGAGATGGTCAAATTTAAGCTGGAGTACTCCACTGCAGTGCCCCTCATTGCCTTTGATGACGCCTTTGGGACATAAGCACTATCCATATTACTTAGTCATTAGACGGGGCTAGAATCTGCATTTGATGAAGGCCAACGCGTGGCCTTCACTTATACAGTCGAACCTGTCTATGACGAACTCGATAATTCCGTGATAAGTAGTTGTAGTATCAGTAGTTTGTCATATGTGAAGCTGCCCTTCAGAAAGCCCCAAAATTCATGACACAGCATGGTGTCAGCAGTTAGAATTCGATACCACTTCGGTCCGAAAAGAGAATTTTCAGTACCTATATGTTTGTTTGCGGCACTTTTCCACATTAACTGAAGTTTCTGTTAAAAGTGTTATCTAAAGAACAAAATACGGCATTGTAGCTCCTTCGAAATGGCGCCCGGTCGGTTCCGGTCACCTGCCATTTTAAAACTATGAGCCCCTCCGCCACCATTTTTTTTTGCAAGAGCTTGGGATACATTTAGCTATCAGTGGGACACAAGTTAATTCTGCATCCGATAGTGATGCGTTATAGTTAGCTGGAAGCGGAAACTACTGCAGCATGCCGTCATTTTGCAAATATCTTGCCATTACTGCTGCAGCATCGATCACGCATGTGCCAAGAGCCACGAAGTTATGTTTGTTTATGTCGCTTCAGTCAAAAAAGTGCGAAGTTCGAAACATAGAATGCCATCGTAAACCATTATCAGCAACAACGTAAACGAAGTGTCGATGAACCATAACCACCGACTCTTAGCAACTTTGTGTTGCAGCGGCGCCTTGTGCCGCGCTCATGCCGACTCAGGCCGCATGAGCCGTTAGGCTGTTGGTTGAAATTGGTCCAGATCGCCTAAATAGCACACATAACATAGTGCATGCAGTGCCGCACAGAGAAGTGCACAAAACGAGAGTGCCGCTGTAGCTTCCGAGATCGCATGGTGCCACCAAGGTGCCACGCAAATTCCGCACTAGTGCGACACCATTCTGGCCTATGAGATTGGAGGCTACGGCCACTGTACACTGTACTGCTTCGCCTGGAAGCCTTGAAAGCACGGTAACCCTAGCATAGTTGAAAGCGAGCAACTTTCCTCACAGCTTCTGAAATCCGCGCGCAGCGCACGCTCATCTCGGCAGTCGAATCTTCGTCGCGGTGATATACTGGAGTGGTGGGAGCGTATGCGTGTGCACTACCATGCGCCCAGTTCGGAGTACAAAAAAGTACTGAACCCTACGACTGGCCCAGAAATGAGAACAACTGCCGCAAGAGCATCCAATGCAAAATACTGGATGGAGTAGACTAAAACTTACTTTGTTTTCTTTACGTAAAGAGTAACGGGTATGTAATCCATGACTGCGATGTGAATGAACTTTTCAGCACTCGCGATCACGTCCAAGATGCTGTCGATGTCCACGGTACGGCCATCTGGACAGAAGGCGGGCGGGGAACTCTGCGTATGCGTGAAGGTTAGGTTAGGCTATGCGTGTATGTTTGACAGGTGCCCTTAAAGGGACAATAAAAAGAAAAATTATTTGACCTGTTTAAGTAAATTACCCTTTTGCAACTCTAAGGAAGCCACGCTAACTGTGAGAAGACACTTGGTAAGCCAGGAAAAAAGGCAAGAACAAAAGAGAACAAAAGATGGGAGGTGACGCTGCCGCCTTGAAATTCTCGCACCATCTCGTCATGATGTCATGGGTTTGTCGGCTTCAGCTCAAGCCTTGTCCACTTATTATCTGTAAACAAGGTCTACAATGTATTCTAAGAGCATTAAGAAATTAACTTAGCAAGTTTCAAGGGCACAATGGCTAAAATACGAAGAAATAAAAAAACCCTTTGAAGTTGCTTTTAATCTCTCAGTAATCAACCTATTACCTCAACATTAAAAATGTTTTGAAAGAATACTTTAGCAGTCTAAACTGATATGTTTTTTTTAAATGCGAAGCATTTCTTGGCGAACATTTGCCACTTTGACAGTATCTATCTATCTGGCCGCCTACGTCTTGGTGCTCTCATGGTCGTTTCGTTAACTTGGTAGGTACCAAAATTGGCATTGTAGGTCAACAGTGTATTACTAACATAAATGATAGGTCATGAATGTCATGACATGTGTGTCATGTAGGTCATAAAACAGCCGCCTAAAATGACAATGACCTAGCGAAAAAAAATTAACACTCAAGAACCACTCAAAACGGGTTCGGACGTGGGTACTAAGTGAAGGCAACACTTAAAGATGATGGTAGAAGTCATAGTCATGAGTATGACTCATCACAAATGACAATGAGGCAGCAAAAAAACGGTTAACGCTCAAAAACCACTGAAATCGATTCTGACATGAAGGAAACACTAAAGGATGGTGGTAGAAGTCATAGTCATGAGCATGACTCAGCAAAAATGACAGTGACTCAGTGAAAAAAGATTAACACTCAAAATCCACTGAAATCGGTTTGGACGTGGGTACTAAGTGAAGGAAACACCAAACAATAATGGTTGAAGTCATAGTCATGAGCATGACCCAGCAAAAATGACAATGACTCAGCAAAAAAAGATTACCACTAAAAAACCACTGAAATCGATTCTGACATGTGTACTAAGTGAAGGAAACACTAAAGGATGGTGGTAGAAGTCATAGTCATGAGCATGACTCAGCAAAAATGACAATGACTCAGTGCAAAAAGATTAACGCTCAAAAACCACTGAAATTGGTTCAGACGTGGTAATAAGTGAAGGAAAAGTCTAAAGGTCAATGGTTGAAGTCATAGTCATGAGCATGGCTATAGGCTTTCGCCTTAAGCTCTCCTAGGCGTTGCTAAAGGGACTCCTGAGGGCTCATGATGTGAATGTCATGACATGCGTGTCATGTAGGTCATGAAAAAGCCCCCTACGTCTTGGTGCTCTCGTGGTCGTTTCGTTAGCTTGATAGGCTCCCCGCACACTGCTTTGCATAACATCGATTTCCACAGGGTGTGGGATCTGCCAGCATTATTCTCTAGTGTCTCCGTAAGCCATGCGGACATTATGAACTGACGCTGACTGGTACTACCATGCTGCACTTTTATGACACGAACCTGTGACTATATTAGCTAAGCTAGCAAAATTATAAAGAAATATGCTAACCAGCCTATGTCATGCGAGAGTCACTCTTCTGGCCAACCATAACATCAAAGTGGTTGACTTTTTGTTTTTGTTAACGAAGATGCAGAAACAAAAATGCTGATACGTAGGTTGCAACTTATGTGAAGCCTACCATGAAATTCCGAGCAAATGCCACACCAGTTAAGGCCCAAGAAAGCTACCCCCCCCCCCACCCCCACTCTTCCAATACAATCGCCATGCTGAGGTGGGGGGGGGGGGGGCGCACCCTTACTCAGAACTTATTGGTACTTGGTTCATCCTCCAAAACAAAGGTTAGTATTGCAATTTCACGTCTGCAAGTGGCCAACGTGAAGGGAAAGACATTACTAGCATGATAAACTGCCGCGTTACATTAGCCAAGTAAAAGTGATACAAATTATTCTATTTAGGGGCACATGTTATGACTTCAGAATAGAAACTGAGTATCAAGGAACTGTCATCCACATTGCCCTTTGACAAAAGGGTGTTTTTTTGCACCGAGAGATTTGGTCCACCAAGAGGTGGACCAAATGGAGCAAATGCCCCATAAGCTTTTTATGCCGACTGTACAACTTAGCACCTGCAATAGGAACAAGTTAATCATAGCTGTTAAGTACAGTTGAACCATGTTCTAACAAACCCCCAACTGACATTTTTCTTCTCCCGGTGAACTAGGAGGAGTGCATAGGAGCAGTGTATTTTCTTACTGTAACTGCAATCACATTTTCGCATGAAATTGGACAATACTGCTGCAGAAGTGGGCTTTTACTGGTATTTCTAAAACTCATAGCCTTATAATTTCAGTGTAATAGCCTTAATAACATTCCAACGACCCACAAACAACGTGTTAAACTCCAGCCACACTGACTGGCAGTGCGCCGCTGCTCAGTTGAGTGAGGAAAGGGCGGGTTTTTTCTTTAACTTCCAGAAGAACTTTTTACAAAGATTACAAAGAAAGTTCAGTGCAAACTGATGAGCTATTTCAACATTGCTGCATAACACTGCATTGGCTGCGGTTTGTGCGGCGTCGAGTGTACTGCACCACATAACACGTCTGAGGAACAGCATCACTCGACGCAACAAGAACCTTTGCTATGGAGTTTGTCACCGAGCACGCCTATTTTCAAACCTTTTTTTTTTTGTCACCAATACGAATTTCAGGTGATATATTTTATTTCACGGTTCTAGTGAAGATTGTATAAACGAGATTCCACTGTACTAGAAATTGTAGCATATTGAAGGCAAGAGAAGAATGGTAGCCTGTTCAACGTGAGGGTGAGGGAGAGTGGCCAAATTTTTCAACGAGAGGGTGAGGATGTGACTTGTGTCATGAGAGTGAAGGAGGAAAATGAAAATGAAAGCATTTGCAGACCTCTGGTCATCTATAACGAAGTTGCATCTGCCATGAACATACCTTTGTTATATCCGATATTTGCTATAAGCCTATTCTCTTACGTGCTGATATCCCCAAGAAACATTTTAGACCAGTTATATTCATTATGTCAGGGTTCATTATATGGAGATTCGACTGTACGTGGCAAGTCATTAATGACACAGCATATTGCTGAGCAGCCACAAAGATAAAGCAGGCCCATGTAGTGCGCACTCATTAAATGCCTTGAACTGTGATCCACTACGAGTTTTGAAGGTTTTTCTGCTTGAACACTATGAGTACGGCACCGCAGCTCACCGAAAAGTAGGTCAGTGTCGATGTGCCATTGAAATCCACATCAGCAGGCGTCTCCGCGTTGATGTTGGTGCTAAGCTCCGCAGGCCACTGGGCAGGGACCGTAGCGTTTGGGACGCCCAGGTCCCAGTAGACTTGGAAGACCTTGTCCAAGTCCTTGGCAAGGCATCCGCAGTTCAAGATCAGCGCACCAAGCTCCTTCACCTTCGCAGGAGCGGGGAGAGATACAGATGAAATCCTCTTTGTGTACAACTCACTGTGCTTTCTCAGTGGATAAGACACTGCACTGCTAAGCTCGAGGTCGTGGGTTCAATTCCAGCCACGGCGGCCACATTTCGATGGAGCCAAAATGTAAAAATGCTTGTGCTGTGCATTGCGTGCGCATTAAAGGGACACTAAAGGCAAATACTAAGTCGGCGTGCGCTGTATAAATACCATTCCAGAGACCTCACAATGCTCTTGTCATGCCAAGAAAAAACTTGGTTTACGAGAAAATTGCCTCTGAAGAGTTCAAATACCTTTACCGCAATTCAAGTATCATCATCATCACCATCGGCCTATATTTATGTCTGCTGCAAGACGAAGGCCTCTCCCTGTGATCTCCAATCACCCCTGTCTTGCGCTAGTTGATTCCAACTTGCACCTCCCTCATGACTCCTGCAATTCAATTATATAATACCACCCAACCAAGGAGTGGTGACGTTGCATAGGCCATCACCGCCCTTTGTCGCCATCGGTCAGTAAAATGGTGTTTGACAGACGGAAGTACGGTTTTTCAAACAAAACACAAATGCACGACCATAGAGAAACCTAGCCCAGATAGAGCGGTAGATTCGCCACTGCAGCTGCTTTTGGTGAAGTGGCGTGGACCGTTTGGGTATCCCGCGACATCACATAGAAGTGGAATTATATGCTACTTGCAATCTGTGCAAATTTCGCAACCAGCAAAACCAGCACAGCATTACATGATAACGAAACTACTGAAACACGAAAGCATGGGCGGCGCTAAGTCGAGCAATAACGAAACCTTTTGACTGCCCACGTCATTGTCAAAGGTAATGTCAATGAGTTCTTTTTTCTAAAAAAGTAAAACTGGTAAAGTAGCATTTTCTTGCGTTTTATAACGCCATACAATGATGTTTTCATAATGAGTGGTTGAATACCAGTGACCGAATTTAAATGACGAGTGCCTTCATCATCAGGCAAGTACTTGAATGCCCTGGGGAATCTTTAATCGTATCCTGCATTTGCCTCAATTTCTCGATTAATAAAGCTCTGTTCGCGATAGTATTGATGCCTTGGAGATTCTTGAGCACTAATCTATCACTTTAGCTTGACTTAGTATTTGCCTTTAGTGTCCCTTTAAAGAACCCTAGGTGGTCAAAGCTGATCTAGAGTCCCCTACTATGATGGGCCTCATAATCTGATCATGATTTTGGCATATAAAACGACATATTTTATTTTAATTTGATCGCCTTTGTATTTATACTACATTTAGGTCGTTTACTACACAGAAACAAAAGAAAAGATCAGATGGAGCACATAGTGAAATTCGGTCTGTTCAAGTGGATTAACTGAAGAGGCGGACATTACTTGCATGATAAACCGCAATGTCCAGGGGGATGCCCCGGTGGATAATTAAAAAGAATCACTAATTGACCTTATAGTTATTCCCTTTACGGTGCATAACCCAATGGTAAAACTGAAGCTGAGCAGTAGTGAAGTCATGGCTGTTTAGCATAAATTATAAGACTAGTACCACTTTTCAGACACCTTTCCTCAAAATCTGCAAAATAATTACAGTGGTGTTCCAATGAAATCATTCAGAACTGCTTAATGCAAGCTTCTGAGAAACTTCACTGAAATGCCAATGTATTTTGTAGCAAATTTCAAGGCAGAATACTTTGAAAGTGGAGCTAGTTTTATGATTTCTATTGACTTCAATAAAGCTTGGCTTCAATTTTATAATTGAAAGGAACGTCTTTAATCTCAAACATCACGACAAAGAAGTTTGGGCTCGTGGTGATGATGATATGTACAAAAGACGAAGGCAAGATGCAAATCTGATGCTCACAATAGGTGCCATAAAGTGAGTGACTTTAGCTAATTAGTGAATCTTTCTATCTAGGCCACCTGAACATGGCAATTTGTCATGCAGGTCACTCCTGTCTCTTTAAGAAATGCACCTGAAGATATAGAACAGCAGTATCTGTAAAATGCAATTTAAAAATGTCTGTTTAAAAAAAAAAGAAACGACAGTATTGACCCTTTTCGCGGCGATCTTGTGGGCGCTGCCATGTTTGATCACATGGTGACGCGTCCATTGCTTGCCTCAACTGCCTTCATGTTTACACGGAACAACACGGTTTGCACTGCCCTTGTGGCCAGATGTCCAAACAAAATTCACTGAGCTTAGCTAAAAGCGAAATTCAAGTAGTTTAGGTGTTTCATTAAATTTAGCAGTTTTTAGGTGTCTGAAGGATAGCAACAAATTGACTGACATGTGGAAGTTTGCACACAAACACAACGTGGCTTTCTCCAGCAACCCAGCACATATACTAACCTGAGTCAGGGCCCTCCAGTCCATGTTGGCACTGCCCACGTAGATGTGTTTGCTGTCCACTATCCAAAATTTCGTGTGAAGTACACCGGCGCCCATGAGATGGTCGAAGTCAACACTCCTCACACTTGCGATACCTGAAAACACCAGTGACACTGTGCTGCATTACAGTAAAGCTGAAACAAAGTTTGAAATACTGGCTTGAGTGCGAAGTTGAATACTAGTATGCCAAATCTTTTTGAAGAACAGTAATTGTCATCAATTTACTTTCAGGTGTTGCGTCCCAAATCGGCAGGGCGCCTTCTTTCGTTGTTTCCATCGAGGCAGCCGCTTTCATCAGCGCCGCCCAGCCGGCGACAATGCCTGACACCGAACGAGACGGGCAGACAAGCGCCCCAACTCCGCAGTGCGCATCCCTTTGGGTGCTTCCCCCGATGCGACCCCCTTCATCAGCGGCCACCTACCTGGCGGCGCGGCCCGACACCGGCAGTGACGCGAGGACAAAGAGGCTCACGTAGAAGCGACCGACCACCACCGCCACCCCTCGTTCGAAGCGGGGATTAGCGCGAAGGCCATTCTCCCGACCCGGGCAAGAGGACCGTCGGAGGGCAAGGAACTAAGTCACCGACTTTCATGGAAGGAGTGTGAACCCCCTGTTTCCGGATTGCCTCATCCTTGCTTCGGAGGTTGACATCAGAGGCGGAGTTCGATAAACAATACGACTCCTCTGATTGGCCGCACCAAGGTCATCCAATTCCCTGGTGTGGGGAACTAGGGAAGACGAACTGCTTAAAAGAGGCCTCTCCAGTGCGACTGGGAGAGCTCCGACTAGAATCTGATTACTTGTTTCAATATGTAAATAAACGTTTCTCTTTCGCTCCTACTCTCGGACGTACCCATCCCCATGCCTGGCCTATTCCTGACTCCAACTCAACCCCGAGGCGCAACACAGGGGTTGTGGGGACTGCCATATATAGTTACTAAGAAAATATTCATAGCACAAATATACGGGGAAGAAGAAAGAATAGACAAGACAAAGCAAAAGCTTCCAACAGCATTTTATTTCTAGGAAATGGCTATAGTAGAACCCCATTGATGTGTTTTTTCAAGGAACCTCCAAAGAAGAAAAAAAAAAAAAAACATAACAGCTGGGAAAACATATGAGTGAGGAAGGTCCCAAATTGTCCCAGCAACGTCAGAAACAGCTCTGTGCACGTGTATGATTCAGAGACAAGTACTAAGTTCCGTGACCATAGCCCCTCATTCCTTTTATGCTTCACCGCAGAGCACGACTGTATTGCGGTGAAGCTCACTTTAGGAAGTCAACAAAAACTACAATCACGGCGTGACATGCTTAGCTGGACTGACGGTCGCGTACTTCCGAATTTGCCTCTTCAGTGCTACATTTATATGACCGCCGCATTCCCATGACAATAAGATGCGGGAACATCACCGCGTGGCGATTTACCAAATGGGAACATGATACAGTGGAACCCGGATATATCGAAGCCACATATAACGAATTATTGTGTGTAACCAACAGCAGTAAAATCCCCTTTAAAATTTTTATATAAAATTGTTATTTTATATATCAAAATACCTATATATCGAACTTTTTTGTGATCCCCTTCAGACTCGGCTGTGCTACATAGGAGTCAATGGGCTTAAGGTCGGGGCCCCGAAAACGTAAACGTCAGGAAAATACAACAGTGGGGTATCAACAGGGTTCCACCGTATTTATACATTTCAGCGACCACACGTGATATGCATGGTTACGTCACCTTGTAAGAAATTCAACCCATTTATCACTCAAAAACACAGAAGGGGAGCAATCTGTGTATTCTTTCTTCTTCCCGCTATGATCGTTCCCTAGCAGTAGCCACACCAACATGTCTAAACTGCCTCGATGGTCCCTTCTATAGCATTGCTGTCTTCGATGCATGAATCGTTCAGATATACACACATCTGCAAAGGCTATCTGAGCAAGCTAGGTGGAATGCCAGCTTTGGTGACAGTGCACAGGTTTGCACAGCCGGCGGCAAGCAACAATAATTCAATCACTGAAGTTTGAGTGCATAAAGTAACGCCTTGTAATCACGTGAATACATTAAAAGTCTCTTCTACATCTGCAGTTGTTGTTTTAATGTAGTTTTATTAATTGTTTTGTGCCATAGATATTTGTGTGCACTAGATCTTGAGATTTGTGGATAACTTCTGTAGAGACAAGCAAATATCTACATTCCCTTTGAGCATGTTTTAACAAAAATCTGCCGGATATGAAAGTTTCATGCCTGTCCACTTGCAGCAGGTTCTCATCCCAACATCGCAGGATATGTAAAGTAAGCAACTCTTCCACAGAAATGGATGACACCAAGTTGAAAACTAGCAACCTTAACTGAGCATACATGTATACAGTCAAACCCAGTTATACCAATACCGGTTTCAACAACATATCAGATTTAACAATGAGCAGCCACCGCTCTTGTGTGTGTTCAATGGTAAAATAAACCACTTACTACAATGATCCTATGTCACGTTATTGGGTGTCTGCGCTGAAAGGGGGAAAAAAAAATTTCTGGAACAGACAAAAAAAAAAAAAATACACGCAGAAACTTCTCTGGGAGTTGTCTAAGTAAGCGTATGCATTGTGCCATTTGTTCATCTCCACGCAGCCTGGTGTCATTATCAATGTTATAAAACTTGATCAGACCAGTATAAACCCTTAACAACCCTTATCGGTCGTTAACAACCTTATTGAATATGATCAACCCTTATCAACTCTTATCGCTCCTTATCAACCTGGATGTCCGGCAAAGCTGTTGCAACACCACCACTACAATTGCTGAGCGGGGTATTTGCTGAGGGAGGTAGGCAGATTTAAATATTACATAACTAATAAATAACCAATAACATAGCATGAAAACATGGTAGTAAGTGGTTTAATTTACAACAGAACACACAAAAGTTTTTGACACCATGGCTGCTCATCGTTACATCCAAGTATTGTTAAAACCGGTATTGTCCTAAGGGACTTTTGACTGTACTTCTTTCCAATTAAAATATTTTGATGTCTATCCGCTCTGTTATTTTTTCATAATGCTGATTATAACGATTATCAGTTATAACAATGCAATTTTCTTGGCACTTGAATATTGTTATAAGTGGGTTTGCCTGTATTACTAATTTCAACTTTCCAGCGCCATGCAGGTAAACTCACCTTGTTTAATTAAGTCTTGCGTGTCTAAATTAGGCTGCCTTTCTGTTGGCAAGTTCTGAGCAATCTTGATATCAATGGACCGGTTCTTGCCGGCCGTGACAATTTCCTTAAATATGTCCTCCCCCTGTAATAAAGCATAAATGGTAACAAGCTTTTATTCATCAAGTGAAAGCCACAATAACTATAGCTATATTTCATGCGTCCACATATTGATTGCACTAGTTCAGTAACCCATTCCAAGGTAAGCAGGGCAGCTGAGAAAAGAATGTGGCATTGTAAAGGCTGTTTCGAAATACCCAAGACATTGTACATAAAATGATGCTTTTAAGTCCTAGCCCAATTAGCCATTACAACAAGATTACAATTCACCTTTCACACTGTTATCCCTTTTTGGGAGGTCTAAAATCACTGGAAAATCCCTTTAGATCGCTAAATACTTCTAAATTCCTTGGCAGTACTTCATTATGCTAGCTCAGAGTTATACTGATGTCACGTCCTTGAGTCCAAATACTGATTAGTGAGCACTTCATTTTTATATAGCTGTTAACCGATTGGGACCTGCTCAATTACACGGACAGCTTCATAGTGCTACTGCTGGCCCATAGGTGCAGGGGTGTAGCCAGAAATTTTTTTCGGGGGGGGGGGTTCACCGGCCCGACCGGGGGGCGGGGTGAGGCAAGCGTCTGCTTTCCTCTACGTGACGTGATCGATAACAAATATTGGTAGTTTAAGCAGACTCTATACATGTATATCAAAAACATGGAACTAACAAAGACATGGAATTACTGCTGTACTGCGCACAGCAGTAATTCATGCTTGTCGGCTGTCTGGTTCGTGCATTATGTTGCGATGTCGGTGGAATTTCACTGCTGGCATCAACCCCTTTGTGTGTACATTGCTGGTTTGGAATTCCACAACACAACAGCAACTACCAGCCTTCCGTAATTGCTGGTTTGGGATTCAACAACACAACAGTAACTACCAGCCTTCCATAGGGGCGCAATCGCAAACAAGAGACGTTTCGCGCGCAGACTAGATCCTGCGGGAGCGCGGCCTAACCGGCACCTGAAGGGAAGCGGCGGAAATGTATATAGGAAATTTCGACCACCTGGGGTCTTTAACGTGCACCTAAATCTAAACGTGCCTCGAGCATTTTCGCCTTCATCTAAAATGCGGCTGCCGCACTTGTTGCTTCATTTGTTGCTTCAGAATGCGGCCGCCACATTCTCACCCAAAACCTCACAGAGTGTCAAAACCTTGACAAACACCGTGAAAGTTTTTTCCATATGCAGACATGATGCGCTGTAAATTACCAACCCAAACGGAAGCGCCCAGGAATGAAATTGTGATAGTAGCACCGGTTTCTTGAATTATGTCAGCGCGAAGCGACGAGAACAAAGGGTGGGTAAGTGGGGAGGGGGGGATTGCGCAAAAAATTTCGGGGGGGGGGGGGGGTTGAACCCCCCCCCCCCTAGCTACGCCCCTGCATAGGTGTAATGTATTTTGGATGCCCTAAACCGCACCATTTGATATTTTGGACTGCCTGCAGGACCTCGGATCCTGCTAACTCAGCCACTCGGTCAAGCAAAGAAAACAACAGCAAATCAATTCTGCAGAATCCTACAAGGTGGAGGAAGATTCATGAAAGGAAAATTCACATCCACCCGTACGTAACATGAAGCTACAAAGGAAGCCCACATGGGTTTTCTTTGTAGCTTCGTGCATACTTAGGGGTGGATGTCAATTTCGCTTTCATGAAAGAAAACAAATGTTTTTGCTTTAGTACGTCACCGCTGACACTGAAAATCTGAAAGTAACACAGTGCGCCGTCAGTAGTCACTGACGGCGCGCCCAAACCATGAGACAAGCGAAGCCACTAAGTTGCAAAGGCTGCATTTGTGGTCTGTCGCACATGTTCTGCACATTCCACGTTTGTAACTTCACATGTTAAAAAGCAACATGCTCTCGGCCGGCTTCTTTAGCTGCTGTTACAAATTGTTGTTGCTCAGAAACATTGAGCAGCTTCAAATAGCGCAACTCATCCTCGATGTCTGCGCAGATGAGGGCGGCAATATAGTGAGGGATGGACAACGCATTTTATAGGTCACTGTTGCAGTATCCTTATGAAATGGGCCTGCATGCTTATATTTAATTCCATTAGGATGTTATGCCAAGCGAAACAAACACAATAAATAAATAAATAAATAAATAAAAGTGCCAGACACTGACTGTTGCGAAGAAATCTACGGTCATTCAGCTTTCAGGACACAGTCTAACTTTGTTCACGTTGCCAGGAGATGGACACTTGGTGCATCGATGGACCATACTTTTTTCTGTAATGACAGCATGACAATGGTCAAAATACAGGCAGACCAAGTCCCATGCAAGCTTATGTGCGAAAGCAACGCATTGACAAGCTTTTCTTTTGGGAGGGACGGGGCCACCTCGAGTATAAAGTGATTTCATTTCTAGTGGATTCAATATTTTAGAGTCTTGACTATTCGAGCAGCTAGGTGGTTCCCGCCGAGTTGGAATTATCGGTTGGCGACTCGCATCTCACCTGCCAAGCGGAGGGATCTTGGTATATGTCACTGCCACGAAGAGTCCAGTAAAAGGAGGCTATCTTGATCTCTGCTGTGGCAAGCTGTAACAGTGTCTTCCAGCCTTCGTAGGTGCTCACATGCGACGGTGATCCAGAAGGAAATGTCAAGTTGTCGGGTATGCTTTCCAAGAGGGTGAATCTAGAAACAAGTGTGCAGATACTACAGAAAAGCTCCCGCAGAAACTGCGCGAGCCCTAACATTGTGGGTCACAACTGTCAGCATCCAGCACAAAAAGAAAATGCGTACACTTGATACAGCACAGAATAAGCCACGCTCAAGTTGTAAAATCTCATACATGACATTAAGTGCATTTGTGAAGAATGGTGCTATGTATATAAACTGAAGTTCACTTGGAGAATAAAAATAAGAGAACTCTTTTATTAGACATAGCAAACTTAAAACAAAATCACATTATTTATGAAACACAACACTGTGAATACTGGCATGTACCATGTCTTTGCACCACCTCCGATATGTGCCAACCTGGCCCAGGAAGCCGTCAAGGGCAAAACTTTGACTACCTTTGAGCAGCCGCCAAAAGTATTCCTTTATTATGTAGAGTATTTCCTCACGATTCGCCACTGGCAAGTGCAACAATTTCTGGACCACCTGAACACAATTCAACAATGTTTTGCTGGGCTAGCTGGTGCATATCAACAGGTTTGGCCAGCATAACATTGCACAGGGACGCCATACTGCGGTGTCCTTGTTTCCATTCTGTAGTCAGTTCCCTGTGTAACATTACGCTGACCAAACCTGGCAACTGAATGTTCCATTGGGTTCACGCTTGTAGAAGAAACCAACAGATGGATCACTTTCCTGGATGTCCTCATTCAGCGCTCTTCCAGTAGTTTCACTACAACTATGTATACAGGAAACCTACCCGTTCGGTCAAACCTTAGCTTTGCCTTGATGCATCCTATGAGTCACAAATGCTATGCGGCAACATCTTCTTTGAGTGGGCATTCTGCCTTTGTTCTCAAGCAGGCAAAAAGTGAAAGGTGCAAGAAACGACCTGGCAAGCAATGGTTATCCTCGCCAACTACCACTAACTAAAAGAACGCCCTTACACTGAGCTCTTCGTCCCCACAACAATTACGTAATCCAGAAGTACATGTTGCTGGGCTAGGCGGTTCATACTGTTCAGTAGACCAAAAAAATTATGGTCGCTTGCCATATGCCCATGGTGTAAGCAAAATACTTGCAAGAGTGTTCAAATATGACAACATTCATGTCGAACATTGCCAACGTGCAAATTAACAAGCAAACAGGTTCACATGAACGTGCCCCTGAAATGACAGTACTTGAGAGTGGTAAATAAGTGTGTCGTGAGTGCAGTGTGTCATACATTGTAGAATCATGCAACTTCAAACAATGTATCAAGCAGTATCAGAATGATGTAGCCAAAGGACATTAAGCCCCTGATGTACAAGCAGAATGTCACTTTAACGCAGGTCACAATACTGACAGCCATTCTGCAACTGTCACTGCCACAGAAAAATCTAAATTATTCTTCCTAACCTTTATTAATACAATCCACACCCCATTCACTTAACTGGACACATGGCAATCTACTTGATATTTACACTAGGCCATTGCACAATCTGTTGCATACCGTATTTTCTGGTGTATAGGTCGCACCGGTGTATAAGACGTACCTGCTCGCTCGGTAAGCGATTAAAAAAATTAGTGACATTCTCCATGAATGCGGGTCACGCGCAAGCATATGGGTGCCATTTATTTCCACTCGAGGCGCATTTCTGCCGTCGTGGTTGCCGCAATGTTCCGTATAAAGTCCAACGGCGATAACATCGTCCCCGCACGCCGTATGCTGTATGTGCGAGTGAAAGCATCCGACGGTGAGCCAAATCGCGCACAAGGGAGGAAAGCGGGAAGGCAGCGCGGAAGGGAGGGGGGGGGGGTTGGGGGGGGGCCGTGGCTTGTACTTTGCTTGCAACTGCGTAGTTTGCACAGTGGCGCGCGCTGTATCTTGACAGCGATCTGCAGATGCGACGAATTCGGGGTCGGCCTGCCGCCGCTTGTGTTGCTGCTCCGTCCTTCTCGCATGGTGCTCGGGAACTCGACCACAAGAAGAACGTACCTGCCACCTCGATAGCGCGCACAGAACCTGAAGCAATTAAGTCAACTAGCGCACTTCACGTGGCCTTAACATCAAATCCGATTTTGAAAGCAGTTTGTCCGGAAAAAAAAAACGTACATAAGTCGCACCGTTCTAAGACGCACCGATGAAAAATTCAGAAAAAAAATGTGTCTTATACACTGGAAAGTACGGTACATAAGGCACAACTGAACTTATTTTGCCTTCGTGAACAAGGGAATTGTATGGCTCCTGAATTGCCCCAAAAGCTGTCCTTTTTTTTTTGTTCTGTGTGGGAAGTGGTTTTTATTACCTTCAACAAAAACCTGCAACTATGTGACTTTAATTTCTTCTCTCCTCAAACATGTACTGCCTTGAGCAAAAGTAAACAAAACAGGGATCCTGTGATAAAGCCGATTTCCTTCTCTGCCTATGAATGTAATTGAAATTGAGGACAGCAGACTGAACATGGTATTGTGAACTTTCCAATGCACTTGTGTATTTCAGCTCATGCACCCGAGTTACGAATAAAATCAGTTTTTTCAACAGTTATGTGGTCCATATACGTTGGCTTTGTACATGCATGGAAAAATAAACAACTTTAAGTTTAAGTGCAGGCAGATGGTCTGTGCAATTGTATTGCAATAATATCGAGTTTTAGCAAGTCCGATATTCAGGCAAGAGCGGACAGTTTGCTGGATGAATGGGGGCGTAAGCGTGAGTGGCTGTAGTATTTATTGGTGGCGCAAAGCTCAACCAGACAGACACAGAACCAAGTATATTCTTCTTCGCTGCCGGTATAAATAAATTGTGTTCAAAGTTACATCACTCATGTAAAATTTGCACTAGCAGCGACGTAGAATATACTTGGTTACTGCAATATTAGCTCAGTGTTTGTCTGGTTGAGCTCTGCGCCACCAGGTGGCTGGGGCACCGCTCCGGCTGCTCATGTTTGCGCCCCTGCCAACCCGGCAATCCGCTCAAGCGGATTGCCGGGTTGGCGGGGCGCAAACACATTACTGGAATACCGTGCATGCTAAAGCTTTCCAATAAATGAACTTACGAGCATGTGTCGAGGCAGTTGACGACTTTGCCATCTTTGCTGGTGCTCTGAGCTGTAAAGCCACCATCCCGAGAGTGACCCAGGAGTGGGAAGAGCACTACCAGGACAATGAGCAGGAGGATGATAGTGATCGGGATGCATGACGGCTTTAGCCAGCTGCCCAGCTTCACCGAGTCAGACGTCTGCGGCCGCTTGTTCATGTAGCGGCTGTCAAAGAGCTGCAGCTCAAACTCGCCAAAATCGAGCTTCCCAGTGCTGTCCAGGACAGTCTGAAATTAACAAAGCAGCGACAGATGGCATGGGCTTCCAGAAATAAACATAAAAGCCCTGCCTGTAGTTGAATACAGGTAGGGCATGAAAGTTAAACATAGGTTTGTAGGGGTAACGAACACTCATCAGCTGTTGCAACAGTACCACTGAATTATTGTTTAGCATGTGTAAAGACACCACAATGTGCAAGTATGCAATTAAAGAATTTAGCGGCATTGCCCCTTTTCTGTTGCATGTGTGTGAGATGTAGAAAGGAACCAAACAGTGCACCATAAAGCAGTTTGTGAAAAAATCAACAGCAAGTGTAATAAGTAACCTTCAAAAAATCACAATAAATGAAATCATCACGCTGCTGCTCTCATGTTTTAACGTTGTGGGGTTGCAAGTTGGTTGCTAGGATAATGATTTAGTAAACATTAGCAAACAGTTTAATTGTAGTGTAGTGGGGAAGAGAGTCCGGAATCATTGAGAGAGGATGACGAAGTCCGGCAGCCTGGGGAGTGCGAGACAGCGACCGACGCTTTTGAGTAAAGGCTGTTGTGTAGCCCCCTAGCTGTTTTGTAAATAAACTCCCTTATAGTTTGGTGGAGGTTTGGGGTATTCTCCCCGTTTCCCAAACTGGAACTACGAAGCCGTACCTTACCTCCAGCGCCAGCGATGCAGGAAGAAACCACCATGCAAGGCCCCTCCCCAACTCAAACCACCGTCTGTCCCGGCGTGCTGCCTCAGCATCACCCACGGATATTCGGTGGGACTGACGACCAAGATGTCGAGGACTGGTTGGCAACTTACCAGAGGGTGAGTGCAGTAAACAAATGGGACGATGCGACTAGGCTGACCAATGTAATCTTTTACTTGACCGGCGTCGCCAGTCTCTGGTTCCGGAATCACGAAGCGGAGATTAATAACTGGGCATCGTTCAAGACAATGTTTTCGGAAATCTTGGGCCGCCCCACAGTACGCAAACTCCGCGCAGGACAGCGACTTCGTGAACACGCTCAACAACCCAGTGAGAACTTCACCAGTTATATTGAAGACGTCGTTGACTTGTCTAAGCGTATAAACCTGTCGATGCACGAGTCAGATAAGATCAAGCAAATCCTCAAAGGAATAGCCGATGACGCATTTCAAATGTTATTGGCTACAGACCCACAAACCGTCGCCGATGTTGTCAGCTTGTGCCAGTTTCGACGAATTGCATAAGCAACGCGCCCAAACTTGATGCCCTCTGGAACAGAACGACTCGATTGTGGCGTTGACCATGGGCGACCAGAATGCACTGTTGATTCAGATCAAGTAGTTCGTACGTGAAGAGATCGCCCGACAGCTCTCCATTTTATCGAGCACGTCCGAGCCAGCCCAGGCACAACATCTGGCCCCAGTCATACGCCAAGTTATACAGGAAGAGGTCACTGGCGCTTTGCCTTTCACTCAGTCCGCCACCTCCGGAGCCTGCGCCCTTGTCGTATGCGCAAATCATCGCTACCGGGTCGCCTCGTCAACCGACCTATTCTTCCGCGTCGGCACCCGTTTGGCCCCCACCAGTTCCGTTCAGCCGACCCGTTCCCACGAATACATGGCGCACTGCGGACAATCGCCCTATACATTATTCTTGTGGTTATGCAGGACATGTGGCACGCTTCTGTTGCCATCACCCTCCTATTCCAATAGATGTCATGCGACTGTATGCTTACGATCCTGGGCGCTTTGACGGCACAGCGCGGCTGCAACAATCCTCTTCGCCCGAGCACATGCCCTCATCTACCCGCCGATCTGCATCCCCCGACGTCGCTCTCTGCCACTGATGCGCCGTCGAACCTGCCCTTCTGACGCGGAAAACTAAACGTCGCAGTTCCTGAGGCACGAACTGCGTCGCTGAATTTCTCCAGCAAACCTCATCAACGTTATTGTGGATGGCTTTCGTACCCTTGCACTTGTGGACACTGGTGCTGCCGTTTCAGTGATTGATATGAAATTTTGCCGCTTGCTTTGGAAGGTTACCACGAAGTCAACGGGATCATCCCTCCGCGCCGCCAGCGCACACCACATTCAGCCATTAGCCGCCTGCACAGCCCGGGTCACAATTCAACATGTTGTTTATCTCATTGAGTTTCTTGTGCTACCAGCCTGTTCGCATGATGTCATCCTTGGTTGGGATTTTCTTTCTCGCTATCATGCTGTTATTGACTGTGCTCGTGCCGAGGTGGCGTTCTCTGCGTTGTGTTCCGCGTTGTCTGCACCTATAATGGAAAAGTTGTTTGTCGCCAATGATACGAACATACCACCCAGTAGTACAGCCTTTGTCCCCATGTCCTCTGCAGCTGTTTGTGAGTCCACAGTTCTCTTTACACCCTCCGAGACCGTTCAACACCGCAGGAATCTCACATTGCCTTTAAAAGGGTTTATAACTATAAGGGGATTCATTTACAAAACAGCTAGGGCTACGCAATAGCCTTGACTCAAGAGCGTCAGTCGCTGTATTGCGCTCTCCGGGCTGCTGCACTTCGTCGTCCTTTCTCAATGATTCCGGACTCTCTTCCCCACTGAACTTGGGTACGCAAAAATACAGAATGAAAAACCAGGTCATAGGCGCCGACTACGGGGGGGCGCTGGGGCTCGAGCCCCATCCGGAATTTTCCCGGGGGGGCTGAGCCCCCCCCCCCCCCCCCGGAGATCCGTAGCCAACCCCCCCCCCCCCTTCCGCCCCTAAAATGTCAGTACCAGAGTTCTGTTACCCACATAATGTGAGGATTCTTTTGCAGCGCCTCCACATTTTGCACTTTTGTTGTGGCTAATAGCTTACGGCACCATTGTTCGCACGGACGTGCACGGCTTCCAATTTATACTTTCGCTTTATTTCGGCAAATCCTGACAATAGGAGGACAAGCGCATTAGAAGCACCAGCGGCGGCTACCTCATCCGCGTTTCCTCACTTTAACATTAAAAAAAAATTCCACTGAGGAAGGCACAATATATTTAAATATATACAAAGGACAAAGTTTATTATATTTTTTAAAGAGAACGAGGTAGCCAACTAAGATAGCCTATACCTAGAAAATGAATATGTTGATGTATGTTCACTTCACTTCAAATTACTTTGTGTGCTTTTTTGACCCTGAAAAAAACCTGCAGACTTAAACAGTGACCCCTTCGGCAGAATCTTCTATCAACGGCGTGTGAAAAGCACGTGAGTGATATGTGTCTCAATATTGATTCTCTTTCCAGTAGGCAATGCTAACGACTGGCGATAAAATAAAAGAAAAAAAAGCTCTTCTAATTATTTGCAACATTTACGCATTAGGGATGGAAACATCGCCTCTTGCATGCAGAGGCCATAAATACGGGGTGTTTCAGCAAACACATTCAAAAAATTTTTAAAGGTTGCCTGTGGCAGATAGCACAATTCTAGTTCATGAGCTGGTCTACTCGAAGAGGTGGACATCGCTTGCACAAAAAATTGAAATGCATAATCGAGTAATTAAAAAATTCACCGATTAGGTTTTTTACATATTAACTTATGGCCCGTGTTGCAATTTACAAATTCTAGCCGTGGAATTCGCAAGGCGGATGCACTAGGATGGCACCAGTTTCGAGATATTAACTCCCGAACATTGCGGAGAAATGCATTGGCGTTCCAGTTACTCTTGCGCTTACCCGCCATGGTTGTTTAGTAGCTATGGTGTTGGACTGCTAAGCATGAGGTCGCGGGATCAAATCCCGGCCATGGCGGCTGCATTTGCTAGAACACCCGTATACTTAGATTTATGTGCACGTTAAAGAACCCCAGGTGGTCTAAATTATTCCAGAGTCCTCCACTACGGCGTGCCTCATAATCAGATCGTGGTTTTGGCACGTAAAATCCCATAATTTGTTCTTTTCGTACTTTTGTGATTTGATGCATAAAACGACGTTTTGTTGAGAAAGTGACTGGCACGCCAATTTATTTCTCCGCAAAGTTAGAGAATTAATATCTCGACACTGGTGTCAGCCTGAGGTTTAGTTCAAAGTGGATCTGCACTCCACGGCTAGAATTTCTAAATTGCAACATGGGCCACAAGGTAATTAGCTAAAAACCTAATTGGTTAATTTTGTTAATTTGCCGATTATGCATTTCAATTTTTTGTGCAAGTAATGCCCGCATCTTCGAGTAGACGAGCTCATGAACTAGAATTGTACTATCTGCCACAGGCCACCTTTAAAACTTTTGGAAACTGTTCGCTGAAACACCTTGTATATAGAATTCACTCTGTGTCCGAAATGATGCCAAGCCGGATTCACTCAAAATCAGAATAAATAGAAGTCTAGAAGTCACGCGCAGCAGCGCTTATACTCGAACTCAAAATACTAAAAAAAATAAAAAGAGTGCAGTTTGGCTGGGAAGGCGAAGCAGTATTAGTGATAGCGAAGTAGAAGACAATTACACGAAGGAAGATTCTTACCGTGTAAATCCGTGTAAGGATCGCACCCGTGTAAGGGCTGCACCCATAACTTGACAGCCAATATTAAAAAAAAAAAAAAAAGATCCAACCGAGAAGCAATCGCGTTCCGTGCGCTGATTCTGATCGGGCTCAACAGTGAATTGTCGAGCACAGCGTACTTTCGCGCGTCGCTACTGGATGTCGAGAGGAGTCGATCGCGGAGGTTTACGGCGGATTTCATACTCGTAGTTGGAAAAATGAGGTCGAATAGCCCTGTCCCATGAAAGGTTCGTCAAAATCGCGACACTAAAGTATGACCCCTACGCGAGTTATAGTGGCCATATAAATTGTTGTAAACATTCACCTAAAAGTAAAATAGCAAGCATAGTGGACATAGTGGACATAGTAAGCACGGACCATGTAAACCTGTAAATACCTCACTGGATGACCTCGAGCACTCGCTTTCACAACGCAAGCATTGTGAAGAACGCCGGCAGCGGAGGCGAACGGTTCGTACAGCCGCGCGATTCACCGCAACTCTGAAAATTAGATTCATCATTCTCTGCCTATTTTTATGTCCACTACTGACGGCCTCTGTGACTGATCTGCGATGACCTCTGTCTCTTAACTGTGCAACACTAGGGGCGCAGAAAGACAGCCCGGCAAGGAAGACAGCACGCATGAAGTTAGCAGCCATCCTTGCTCGCCCTTTATCATTGCACCCACCAATGATTACCGACTATTAGATATGGCACACGGGCCCCATAAGCATCAGCCGCGCACAGTCATTCACAGCTACGGCAGGGCTAGAGGAGAAGACGCGTGCTCTCCTTCTCATTTGCGTATGATTACGTGACCTACAACTAACTCGAATATTGAGTGCGTGGGAAATAATGCCCATCAAGCCGCCGACCTTTTCGGCTCAATGTTACGTGCTTTTTCCCGCATCCACAAGGTACGGGCCGCTCATCCCAGACAACACTCGACGTCCTCAGGACGTCCTCAAGTGGTACAAACGTCCTCGCAGTTTTTACGACGTCCTCGGTACGTCCTCAGGACGACATTCACTGGTTCATCCTGGAAACATCTTCTGCAGGACTTTTTAAGGATGTCTGATTGTCCAAAGAACGTCCACTGCAGGACCTTTTGAGGACGTTTAGTTTTATGTTAGAAGAGACCACGAAATTGAAATTTTTACGATTATTTCGTTTGATGAACGAAAAATTAGGGGCTATACTCCATGTAAGGTTGACTATCGAGCTCGATTTATATATATATATATATATATTTCTCATTTTTAAGTGGACAAGATCAACTGGTCTTGATGCCTTGCGACTGTGTTTGATGGAAACTTTTTTTTTTTCAACTTGTATTACTTTGAGTACCCGCGAGCGATAACTGTTGTGGGAGAGTCAACCAGCGAGGTATCCCACGATGTCAGCGACCAACCCACCCCATTTCCTTGGGGCCACATTGGCACTTTTGATTTGAAAAGTCAAGCCAAGCCAGTCCAAGCCAAGCGCAGCATTGAAGAAAAACATGGCAGCGGACAGCGGTAAGTCTCCTGTGTTTTGGGGTGGCAGAAAGCGGAACGTAGATTTGTGCGGGGAAGAAATCGACGCATTAGCACATGTTTTCACTTAGCGACCAGCGTGGACAGGACCTTCATTAATTACATTGTGAATCAGATGGCTTCGTGCGACTTTGCCGCGGAGCTCTTTGTGGCGGATGGAACGGGTGCTGGAAATCGCGATGTCGCTTTGCCTGTAGAACAAAATATCACCAAAGCTATTGCCATAGGTTTGTGACATTTTGTGCTTGGTCGCGATAGTGGACAGTTTCAAAGTGATGATTTCAGCGTTTCTGGCGGTCGCTTCTCCATGGTTCAACGGCGCTGTAACGTCCCTCTCAAGAGGCCTCTCCGCTACCACAACTGCCTTTCCACGCTGCTTTTACCGACAAGAGCATTGTTGCAAACACCCAAGCAGTCTGAGATTTTAGCACTGGCCGGCGGCAAATATCGCACTATCTCGGCCTCAAAGATAGATGTAGTTGTACTTTTTTTCTCTAAATCTTGTCACGGCTAAGGAAGTGAAAAAGTATTATTTGTTATGGAAGAAACGATTTTCCGAGTGGATTGATTATGCCATAAAGAGCAACATTCAATCAGCAGAGGTTACTTTGGTGCTTCGTACAATAATTTTGTGCTGCAGTGCTTCCCAGTATGTGGCATAAACTGTTTTGTTTGTTATTTCTCTGCTTCTGAACGTAAGTTGTTTATTGACAATGTGCTGTTTATCATTTTTTTCAGTGTCTCCTATGGGCTCTCGCTGTTCTCTGTTTTCGGACGAAGACATTTCAAGCAGTGAAGTCTCCTGGCTTTATCATGCTACTTTCAACCTTGACATGCGCCGTTATTAAGCGAAATTAATAAAATAGGTTTGTGTGCATCGCTATGGGTCTACGTTTTCATTTTGTGTGGCCATATACTGAGCCCTGTGCAACAGGGCTCAAAAGTATGCTCTGCCAAGCAGTAAGTGCATATTGCAGTTTTAAGCCTGAATTTCTCACTTAGTGGACGAAAAACAGTGAACTTCAGTGAACAAAATAAAAGGATATTTACTGGGCGCAACGAATGCCTAGGTCTTCAAAATATCCTGAACGCGTACTGAAAAGATCCTCGAATGCTTCCTGAGGACGTCCCGAGTACGTGCCGAGGCCGGACATGTGGACTTGATTGGGATGTTTTGAGGCTCATGCGGGGACGTCCTGAGGACGACCTAACGTACTCAGTTGTACGTACTGAGGACGTCCTGAGGATGTCATTGTGTTGTCTGGGAGGGGACCCCGATCATGAGAAAGAAATTTACAGAAGAATAAAATTGGGTTAGAGTGCATACGGCAGGCATTGCCAAATCCTGACTGGGAGCTTACCACTGTCGTTGGAAAGAAACGTGTACATGCAATCATTGCATTCTACCGGTGCTAACATATGGGGCAGAAACTTGGAGGTTAACAAAGAAGCTCGAGAACAAGGGACCGCACAAAGAGCGATAGAACGAAAAATGCTAGGCCTAACGTTAAGAGACAGGAAGAGAGCGGTGTGGATCAAAGAGCAAACGGGGATAGTCGATATTCTAATTGACATTAGGAGGAAAAATGGAGCTGGGCATACCATGTAATGCATAGATGGATAACCGATGGAACATCAAAGTTACAGAATGGATACCAAGATAAGGGAAGCGCAGTCGAAGACGGCAGAAAACTAGGTGGGTGATGAAATTAGGAAATTGCAGGCGCAAGTTGGAATCAGCTAGCGCAAGACAAGGGTTATGTATATATATATATATATATATATATAGAGAGAGAGAGAGAGAATGAATGAATGTTGTGGTTTTTTAGCGCAAGGGCCAGATGTGGCCAAGAGCGCCAAGACGATGGTAATGATTTGTTAGTGGTATATGAATAGTCAATTATATGAACATTAGATGTGGCATGGCTGTAAAGGGGCCTAAAAACAGTCGCTGTAAAGTGCGTAAAAATCTATACGTAATAAGATTATGGCAATGACTATGATGTGTACTATAGACATGAACAATACATTGCAAAAGAATGATATGACTTACAAAAAAATATTACAGATGCAAGAATTGGCCAGAAGCACAAGTGCCTAAACAGAGCCCTTGAGACACAAGGGCCTGGAGGCATGTGCTATAAAAAAACCATCACAGCAACATCCTCTGGAGAGAGGATGCGCTACGAGCTTATTGGGCTAATAACATGTAGCACAACATCATTCAAGAATGCGAGAACTGCTTTGGTGTTAAAAATCGGTTCTTTACCAAGAAACATAGCGGGATGTAGAGGGACACAATAGCGATATGCTAGAGGAAAATGTTTCTTTCTTTCTCTTTCGGCTTCCCGACACTCCAGGAGGACGTGGAGGACGGTGAGCCTGTCGCCACATCTACCACAGGTTGGAGGATCATGACCATTCAATAGAAAATTGTGGGTGCCGTACGTGTGTCCTATTCTGAGACGACAGAATAGGATATCAGTTCGCCGGGTTTTCGTTACGGAAGGCCAGTAACCCAACTGTGGCTTAATGAAATGAAGCTTATTACTTGTTTCTGCGTCCCACAAGCGTTGCCAGTGGCTTCGCAGTTTCTTTCGCAAGAAAGGTTTCAAATCTGTTGCAGGAACAGCAGCTGTAGGGATAATAGCGGGTGATGTGACTGATGTGGCCATTTGGTCGGCAAGAACATTACCCTCGATGCCTCTATGCCCAGGCACCCAGCATATAATGACATGCTGGTTAGTTGCGTATGCTCTACAAAGAACAGAATAGAGCTCAATGAGAACAGGGTTTTTCTGTTTACAGGGTGACTTCAAGGCTTTTACTACGCTTTGAGAGTCTGTAAATATAATAGATTTTTGATGTTTCGATTTCCTTATATGCTTTACGGCTGACAATATTGCGTAGGCCTCAGCCGTAAAGATACTTGTTTCTGGGTGGAGTACGCCGGATTCCGAGAAGGACGGACCGACGGCTGCATAAGATACTCCGGCATGTGATTTAGAAGCGTCTGTATAAAATTCTGTGCACGAGTACTTGGACTGTAATTCTAGAAAATGTATTCGTATTTCAATCTCTGAAGCGTGCTTTGTAACCTCTACAAATGATATATCACATGCTACTACCTGCCACTCCCAAGGTGGTAACAGCTTGGCTGAAGGCATTAACCGATGTTCGAGGAGTGGGATATCCATTTCTTCGCTAAGCTCCCTGACACGCAGTGAGAAAGGCTGTCTTACAGAGGACGATTACGAAAAAGTGTAGCACACGATATATCGTTAACGGTATTAAAACACGGATGCTGATGATTAGAGTGGACTTTAAGGAAATATGTGAGGCTGGTGTATGTTCTCTGCAGGTGGAGTGACCACTCATTTGATTCGACGTATAAACTTTCAATGGGGCTTGTTCTGAAAGCTCCAGTGGCCAGGCGGATACCTAGATGGTGGACGGGGTCCAGCATCTTCAGCGCACTAGGGGCGGCAGAGTGATATACCACGCTACCATAATCCAGTCGTGATGAAATTAGACTCTTGTAGAGATTCATTAAACACTTCCTGTCGCTACCCCAGGATGTGTGAGATAAAATTTTCAGTAAGTTCATTATTGTTTTTAGACATTTCATCTTGAGATATTTTATATGCGGAATGAAAGTAAGTTTAGAATCAAGTATGATGCCTAGGAACTTGTGCTCTTTGTTCACAGGTATTTGTTGTCCATACATTTTGATCGTGGGATCTGGAACAAGCCCTTTCTTCCTGGTGAAAAGAACACAAGAACTTTTGTGGGGGTTCACTTTGAATCCGTTTTCGTCTGCCCACTTGGACACCTTGTTCAAGCCCTGCTGTACCTGTCTCTCGCACACTGCGAGGTTACATGACTTGAAGCCTATTTGTATGTCGTCTACGTAGACGGAATAAAAAACAGCCGGTGGTAATAAGGCCCGGAGTGTGTTCATCTTAACGATGAAGAGTGTGCAGCTGAGCACTCCTCCTTGGGGTACACCAGTTTCTTGTATAAATGGACGTGACAATGCATTGCCGATTCTGACACGGAAGGTACGCTTAGACAAATAGCTTTCTATTATGCTTAGCATATTGCCATGGATGCCCATTCGCGACAAGTCTCTCAGGATTCCGTAACGCCATGTTGTGTTGTACGCCTTCTCCATATCGAGGAATACCGATAAGAAAAGCTGTATGTACAAATGCGTCTCGGATATTTCCTTCAATGCGCACAAAGTGATCAGTTGTGGATCGCCCTTCTCTAAAGCCACACTGATAGGGATCAAGCATTTTGTTCAGTTCAAGTAAATGTATGAGTCGTCGATTAACCATTTTTTCAAATAGCTTACATACGCAACTTGTGAGAGCTATGGGACGGTAACTTGCCGCCGAGGTAGGATCTTTACCTTGCTTCAATACAGGGACCACAATCGCTTCTTTCCATGCGGACGGAAGATATCCGGCAGCCCAAATATAGTGTTGAAAAGTGCGAGTAGTGTCAGTTGTGTATCAGGGTGTACGTTCTTAATCATGTCATACATGACTCTGTCGGGTCCCGGTGCAGAGCTCTTACATGCGATCAAGGCAGCTCTCAACTCGGCAATACTGAAAGGAAGGTTATATGGTTCGTTCTGTTGACATTTGCGTACGAATGGCTTACATTCTTCTCTCTGTTTATATTTAATAAAGGGGTGTGAATAATGGATTGAGCTTGAAACACGCTCAAAGTGCTCCCCAAGACAGTCTGCCTGGTCCTGCAAGGTATTCCCTTGGTCATTCACCAGAGGCAACGGATGGATTTGTTGCCCCTTTAGCTTCCTTACGCCGTTCCACACTTTTGCCTCCTGTGTGTATGAATTTATACCCGATAGAAACCTCACCCAGCTTTCTCTCTTTGCCTGACGTCGTGTCCGCCTTCCCTGCGATTTAATGAGTTTAAATTGAATAAGATTTTCTGCATTTGGCGATCTACGCAATATGCCCCATGCCTTATTCTGTCTCTTTCGCGCCTCTCTGCAGTCTTTGTTCCACCAGGGAACATGTCTTTTAAGTGAACCACCATTCGTTTGTGGGATACACTTTTCAGCAGCATTAATAATAAAAGCGGTAAAATATGCAACGGCATCGTCGATACTAAAGTTGTTTATAAAATCTTGTCGTAAAAAAGTTGATTCTTTAAAATGCTCCCAGTCAGCCGATGCTAATTTCCATCGAGGAATATTGGGAGGGTTATCATGCTGTGTTGTTAAGTTTAAAGTTACGGGGAAGTGGTCACTTCCAAAAGGATTGTTAATGACATTCCATTCAACGTCAGGCATAAGAGAAGCAGATCCAATTGCTAGACCTATCGATGAGTACGAATCGTGTTGGGCGTTATAGTAGGTCGGCTCCTTCTTATTAAAAAGGCAGGCACCAGAGGTCAGAAGAAAATTTTCTATGAGTCGACCTCTCGCGTCGCATCGCGAGTCTCCCCACGTGTTGTGAGCGTTATAATCTCCCACGAGAACGTAAGGTTCGGGAAGCTGGTCAATGAGGTTGTAAAAATCAGTTTTTCCGAGAATATAGTTTGGGGGTATGTACATAGAGCATACAGTGACCAATTTATTAAAAAGAATTGCCCGAATTGACACTGCCTCAAGGGCCGTCTGAAGGGGTACATGTTGAGAAGCTACAGACTGGTCTACAACTATTGCTACACCACCGGACGACGCAAGAGCGTCGTCTCGGTCTTTCCGGAAAATGGCGTATTGCCGGAGAAAGTTGGATTGTGTGGATTTGAGGTGTGTCTCTTGAACACACAGCACCTAAGGATTAAACCTGTGTAGGATTTCTTTGACGTCATCGAGGTTGTGTAGGAGTCCTCTGACGTTCCATAGTATTATTTGTGTATTCATGCTGAAAGTGTTTTTGTGCTATGTGTTAAAGAGACTAACTTAACTTACAGAGCCCTTGTCGGGCCCTGTGATGCGGGCTTTTTCTTTTTTGGAGCAATCGCGAGATTCTCGCGGCTCCTTTGGCACTTGAGGCGCCGTCTGGCCAGTTGTGTCCATCGCCTCTTGCGAGGCGCTGGACACGCGCTCTTGCGAGCGGTTGGTTTGACGGGAAGGCCTCGTTTCGAGGGACGAGGCCCTTGAGGCCACCAGCCCGGAGGTCGATGGCCCCTTCTTGTGAGTTGGCGGAGCAGCGCTAGCTGCAGCCGCCGGGGGTGCGGATGGCGTCACTGCCAGCTCACTGTGTGCGGGCCGGACAGCCGCCGGAAGCCGTTGTGACGCTGCCCCCTGACGCGCCACTTCGGCAAAGGTGTTCTTTGGCAGGTCGGATACCCGCCTGCGTGCCTCCTTGAACGTTAGATTTTCCTTTACTTTAATCGTTACAATTTCCTTTTCTTTTTTCCAGGACGGGCACGACCGCGAGTATGCGGCGTGCTCGCCATCACAGTTGACACAGTGTGGAATGTTTTCGCATGTTTCAGAGGCATGGTCACCGGAACTACATTTAGCACATGTCTGTCGGCCTCGGCAGTTCTGGGAACTGTGGCCGAAACACTGGCACTTGAAGCAACGAAGAGGATTTGGTACATAGGGTCTGACCCGTAGCTTTATATATAGCCTGCCTCGATTGTCTCGGGCAGGATGCTTGAGCCAAAAGTAAGTACTATATGTTTGGTTTTGATCTCTTTGCCGTCCCGTCTTAGCATGATTCGTTTAACAGTGATCACGTTTCGCTCGCTCCAGCCTTCCAACAGTTCAGCTTCTGTCAGTTCCACGAGGTCATCGTCGGAGACAACACCACGGCTGGTGTTCATAGTTCGGTGCGGGGATATTGTCACTGGGATCTCCCCGAATGACACTAGGTTAGGAAGCTTTTCGTGCTGTTTCACATCGCGGAGTTCCAAAAGGAGGTCGCCGCTAGCCATTTTCGATGCTTTGTAGCCTGCTCCAAGAGCTTTCGTCAGACTTTTCGAAACAAGAAAGGGTGAGATCATTCTCACCGTCTTTTCGGGTTTATCAGAATGGATCACATGAAATCGGGGGAAGATTTGCAATCTGTTGCCATGGAATTCAAAAATATCTTCGGTACACCCTCGTTTGTGAGAGCGATCAGGGAGTCGGGGGAATGAAGAAAAAGCCATAAGCTAACAATGATTTCGGTAACTATGCCAGCCGCCCACCACCGAGCCCAACAAGGGGACGCTACAAGACCCGAAGGAGATGCAGACGCCAGCTGTACATAGTCACTATAACCTAATATAATAGACCCAAGGATGGATAAACTACACCAGGTTAATCCTTGCTGCCTGGAAAATTGGAAGTAAAACGAAGTGAAGAGAAGACAGGAGAGATGGAAAGTGAGAGAGAAAGACGAAGGTTGGAGGGAGAGAGAGAGAGAGACAGGAAAAGGCAACTACCGATTTCCCCCGGGTGGGTCAGTCCGGGGGTGCTGTCTACGTGAAGCCGAGGCCAAAGAGGTGTGTTGCCTCCGCCGGGTGGCCATAAAGGTCCAAACTCCCGGCTTCGGCTCAACCTCCAGGATCCCCTTTTCCCCGGACACGGCTAAGCCGCGCACAGTTAGACGCAGGAGGGTCCAACCCCCATGTGCTCGGGTCCGTGGTGTCGCATAGAGAGAGAGAGAGGTGGAGGGGCAGGAGTGGTAGTTGGCGGCAGTGAGCCCCCCCCCCCCCCCCCCGAAATAAATTTCTCGCTACGCCACTGCACATGTGTTGTACTTATAATAGACAAGCACCAATGTTGCAGTTGGACATATCTGGAATATGTCCGGTGCTCCCTGAACAAATTTGTCAAGGAGCGTTTCTTTGGATTCTTTTTATCTCCAGCTAGATAATCTGCTACCGGCGATGTTCAAATTCGTATAAGTAGTGCGATGCGAGTTTTAAATTGCTCACTTTATTTCGTCTCACGATTATCCGACACTATATTTAATTAAAAAAATAAAACGTAACGTTATTGCAACATGTTCCAAAGTTCGAAGTGTAACTGGAACGCATTCCTCTCGCATTAAAGGAACTTGTAACGGGAACTGGTTTCAAGATTGGGAAGGAACGAGGAACAAACTTTCGTTCCTGATTTAGAGGAATATGTTGTGCCGTACTACGTGCGTATCATCGAGGCGACGGGAGCTCCCACTTCTGCGCGACGAATCAAGAATTCGACGCGGGGGGTACTTCAAGAAGCACCCGGCATTTGCCGCGACGAATCAATTAGACGCGATTAACTTTAAGCTGCACCAGGCATTCCCCCTTGGAAAGAAGGTGCAATGCAGGTGACATCAGCTCTCCGCCCCACCTCTTTCCTGCCGACGAGGAGCTCAAAAAGGGATTCAAGGCAGAACCGGCCCTTTGTGGCAGGGAGTCGCCACCAGCCGCCCCGTCGGTCTGGTGCGCTCTTACTGCTACTACCAGCTATTACCTTCCGACGGTCTGGCGTTGAGAGTATGTGTCAGTGTTGCCTGTTTGGTCTGGACTGTGAGCTTGCCCATAGCCTCCTCGATCGCCTCCATAACCTCCTTTATCGAGGAGGTTAGGGCTGGGCTTGCTGTTGCCATGGCACACCACACTGAGCGCTCACGCGAGCACGTGAAACATGTAACAAGTCAAGCGGCACAAGACAAGCGAAGCGGAAGAAAACAATCGAAATAATGCGCGACGAAGATCACATAGCCCAAGTGCGGCCGGCCTGCTCTCGCAAGGCTCACAGTCCACAATGGTGGCATAACATGTTCTGACGCTAGACATCGCCCGTGTCGGGCAATGGCGCTACTCAAACGTCGGTTTGTGAAAAAGGTCTATTGTATAAAGCTTTCGTCACTTCTTCGTCTGCTCCAAGAGTCTGTCTCTCGTCCCCGACCCCGGGTCACAATAGTGTACCACACTGCTGTAAAGGTACAGCCGCGCGGGCGGGCGCTCGCGGCGCAGAACACCCGCTCCAGAACTTCCCTCCCCCCCTCGGAGCCTTCCGGCCCTGCAGGAGCTCGCGGCTGCAGTAAAGCGCGGCCCCTCCATCCAACGTTACTAGAATAGTTGCCTCCACCTCCCTACCCACCCTCCGGAGCGTTGTGCGTGACTGGAAGACTGCGCGCTTCCTTTCCGCCCTTGCGTACGCGAGCCGCGATTGCCGGCTCGCCGTCCTGTGCCTTCACTCGCACCTACAGCATACGGCGCGCGGCGACGATTTTATCGCCCTTGGATTTTATACGTAACCTCACGGCGACGACAGAAATGTAGTGTCCATATAATTGCTATCGCAATAAAAAAAGAAATTAGATTCGAAGCAACGGGAGGTTGAGGTGCAAGGCTGTGCAAAGCCAGCGGGCGGGAGAGGGAGCGCTGATCGAGGTGGTCTTTTAACATGGGAGGCTTGAGGAAAGGAAGAAGGAAGTAATTTCAGAAAAGGTAGTGTATGAAAAATTTTGGCAACTGGTGGTCGCTGTGAAGGCTTTTTTAGTATCACCCAAAAAGTTAAAGCACGAAAAAATTTCGTGGGGGGTGGGGTCAGGACCCTCTAAAGCCCTCCCCTGGTGTCCGCGACTATGGAGAAGCTGAGGGCCCGTGCACCTGTCTGCACTTGCACGGGCATATCACCTCACAGGCTTGGCTGTTCAGCATAAATGAATCCAAGCAGTGCCGTGAAGATGCTTTCAGTGTTTACTCGGCATCACGGACTGGGTGGAACATGTACCTGTGCATACCACTAGTGCACCAATATAGTGCCACTAGTGGTTTGAAATGAACAAGAGTCCGACTTAAGAACTTCCCAAAATTAAAAATGAAAAAAGAAATCGCAATAGCTGTGTAGATCTTGTAAGGCAATGACGACAAGCCCATACACCTTCACACTGGCAAAAGCATAGTCGGTATAGTAGGCATAGCGGTAGGGTAGCTAGCCATAGTGCAATAAATGCAGTCTCAATGAGATCAGAGAACTTGGCAAAATGTGCTTAGAATCGTCAATGTGGCATATAGTAACCTTGAAAATTTTTCAAATTATACTTGTTGCAAATAATATATTTGTCATCCCTTTTCAATAGGGCTGCGGAACTGCCATTTAAGAAATGGAATGATTTTGGATTCATAATGGTTTTCTTAAAGCCTAGAATGGAACGTGAATAGAATCAAGCCTATCTTAATCGGAATGGAATGGCTTCATTTCCTCACAGTTCCTTTATTTCACCCTTGGAAGTATCACATGCATGCAGATGTGTTCAAACATTTTTGCCATGCTCTCTAGATCAGGAATACTCCACATTGTCAAGGCGGCTCCTGGTACTGACTTAAAAAAGGTGAAAAAATGTGTGCTGCTGCGGTTACACGTAGGCCTTTCCTTTTAGATGAGAAGCCTAGGAGCATAACGCAATCACTGAACTCTGAGCAGGATGATGCTTAAGAGAATCAGGCCAATATCATTCACCAGCAAAGAAAGTGAGCCTGATCTGGGGGCCTACCACTTGGAAGTTGTATGTGGAAACAAAGTTATGCCTCTTAAGTTTTTGGAAAACAAATTCGCCTCGCTTTCCACTTCTGCCACACATTGTGAAAGCTGTGTTTGCTGTGAACACTACAATGGAGGAGGTGGATTGCATATTCTTTATTGTTTCACGGATTGAAACAGCTCAATGAAGTGGATGATCAGAGTCTTCCTTTGAAAAGATTAAGTTCATTGATAGAAATTGAGAATTAAATTGTGAACTTGAATATTCACATTGAACAAAAAGTACTAGTCAGGTCGACCTATCTTATGTAAATTCACTGTTGTGACTCGATAATGTAAAGAAACATAGGAGGCACTGCACTTGTGGCTCAAAAACTTTCCGATTTTAACTTTCTTGAGGAGCACAGCAATATGTTGGACTTGTGTTGCCTCAGTGATGCGAAATACATGTATTTTTTGAAGTGATAAAGAGTGATCAGGTGATGAATATTTTTGCTGAATACACGTAAACCTCAAGTTTTTATTTTATTTATATAACTGTGTGCTTCCGAAATTCGTTTGCTTCTTTTTTATTAGCAGATTTTTTATTGTAATAGTATATTGCCATTTTTTAAATAGCTTCTACACAGGCCGCATTGATTGTGCACACATTTGTATATTACGGGTGTTTTCTACATGTTCACCTATCGATGCATTAGAAATGCTTTTGTAGCACCTATGTTAGTGTTAAATTCTGTTTGTCATTTTGTCAATTGGACATCACGGACAAGTGACAAACATCTTGGGTGTAGCAAAAACTTGTGAAGTTCTCACAGCGTTGTTCTCTTGCCACCAAACTAGTGCAGTGTTTGTGATAACACTTTATCAACCAAGTATGTGAGTGTTTTTTTTTAGACAGTTGGATTTACCACAGCAGAATAGATTTCCTGTTGCTGCATATCATAATTACATAATCTTGCTGCGACCAGTTCAAAGAACACTTACATAAGCCAGACTTCGTGGCATAGGTTTGTTGACCAGGCTTTATTAAATCAAAGAAATTGGCAGCAATGGTCCTGAGGTGTCGCAAGCCCCAGATGCGCATGCATCAACCAGCCCAGTGCAGTAGTCACAACCCATAACATGACCATGTCACGAAAACCTGGGTGCGCTGCCTTGTAAAGCTCAATAGTTCACAGAATGAAATAGGTGTTACGAAAAGCCCCTTGACATTCTGGACTGAGTGTGTGGCACAGAGCAATCAGCTGATGAAGCAGTACTGCAGGTTAAGCTGGCTGGTACATAATATACAGATTCAATAAACAAGGCCATAAAGATACCATATACATATGTGGCACTTGTGGTGTCCATTGCCTTTATGCCCTTGTTTATTTCACACCATTGTATATACATTCATGTCTTATATGAAAATTATATGCAACCACTGTGCAATAAAAACTGTACAAAACTATGGGTTGGCAAGATGACTTTGCCATTGTGTTCAAATTCTGGCAAAAACTCTACATTTAGAAAGAACCATTTCTTATAATGGTAGCTTTATAGATAACTTCTTATGCATATCAGAACATGGATGTTTGCTTAAGACGATACTTCACAGCACATGTAAACAAGTTACATTGCAGAGGTATATTGTGTTCCTGGACAGCTGTCATTCATTACACAGTGATAATAATGAAAAAACTACAACAAATATGCTGGCTTCATGAAATATTGGGTTTCAAGACCTTAAAGCAGAACAAGCCCATCTCACATACTGACCTTTGCCCTTCCCATGAAATGGTCACATTTTCAGCTAATGTCTGCCATAACACGAGAGCAATGCAGGCAATTTCACAATTCAGCATTATCAATCCACCACCAAGTTACCTCAATTATGCATCCTTGTGCTGTTCAGCTGTTGTGCACTAAGCTGCACTAGTGTTTCACATGATTTCAATTTCTGATAGACATGCAAGCAGCCCGTGCAATTTGCAATAAATTTCAGAACCAGGTCAGCACTTTAATTGCAGATTAACTTTTCATGTCAAGCACTTGAGGCAAGTGCTAAGAGCTGTCACACCTTTACAAAGATAAAACAACAGTGGAAGGAGTCACCAATTGTAGTAAAGCTGAAGTGTTCACTTGTACATACCCTACACTTAACCTCATCATGAAGTTGTAAGAAGCAAAAATATGAATGTTAAATTGGCACTCTTTAGTACCCTGCTATTGTACGTACATCCTTGATAGTTGCAGCATCCAGTTTTCCAATGAAGAATATTGGCTACTTCAAACTAGTTAACAAATGTACAAAGTAATGACATATTGGCACCATGTATTTGCACGGTATTATTTCTTGTATGCCTATGCATATGTAATTAAAATTCATTTTATGATCAGTGTCCTCAACGCAACAGAAGGCATCTGTTGACAACTTGTAGAAGGTGTGAGTTCTCTAATGCAGCAGCGACTCGCTCTTTGTCATCCAACTGCTTGTTGACTGCAAGAAATGTACAAAATGAGCAATGTCAGTCATGTGCAGCAATACAGTCCAGCAATACAATCCAGCTTTCTATCCCTGCTCCCAGCATTTGTCATGTATGAAATGCAGAAATAAAATTAATGTAAAAATTTGTGAAAAAAGAAAAGGGTCATTACATTAGACTATACTAGCCCACAATGCCCAAGAGCATAAATGACATCGATATGCACTTTTCACATTTCTTCTTGATATTACTGACCAAGCATCAATGATACCAATAAATACTAGGTGCAGCATGGAATGAAAAGGCAGATACAGTCAAACGCCTTCATAACGAAGAGCTTGGGGACCTGAAAAATCCATGGTATACAGGTCACACCATACTGGTCACAATTGAGCAGTCTAAGCATGTTCACCAAAAGAAAACCTTTATTTAACATAATTCAAGAGACACTTAGTAAAATAAGTCGCTACTTTTTGTGTGCTCACTTCATCTCACGGAAAGTGCGAGTGCAGCCAAACTTATTGCACCGAAGTACAGGGCATGCTCCGTGGCGAAATGTGGGAGCGATGCGAGATAGCTGCAGAAAGTAGAATGCCACTACCGCCTCCCTTGCAGTGAAAATTGTTGGTTCACTTACAGGCTCTTCACTACTGTTCGCTTCATTGACATTCGCGTCGTTTCCACCCTAGACTGCTTTAAAGACGTCAGTTGTCAGTTCAGATTACATCATCACTTCATTAACTGTGACGTATTCGTCAGCCGTCGCACCCACGGCTGTGTTGCAACAAGCAGTGTATGAGTTGAGCGATTCCTGGAGCATCACTGACATCAGGACACTTGTCAAGTGTGTTGCTAGTGCTGCCGTTAGCGTTAGTGCAGAGCGCAGCTCAGTGGCGTCTGCAAGGGGCAGTGTATGCTTACGCATATGTAATTAAAATAACATTTTATGATCCGTGTCCTCAACGCATCAGAAGGCATCTGTTGACAACTGGTACGTAGTGTTGGTTGTAAAGCAACAAATCAGCCATTGAGGACGGCTAAATTCCCCCATTGTACAAGCAAATTTGTTGTAGTAATCTTTGTTGCAGAGGTGTTCACAATACATATGAAAGATAGGAATTCGGCTGGGACATAATGAATCCTTCAGTAAAGTTTGTTCTTTCTCCTTGAAGTTAATGAAATCTCTTCAAGGCAATAATCGGTGCGATGAAGCAGGAGGCAGGTTGGAGGTAACAAAACTTGGATATATTGCAAGGAAAATATTTACACAGTCAAATGCAAAGTTTGCAGAAGAAAACTGATGAAAAACACACAAATAAACAGCGCCTTACTCTTCCAATTTTTCCTAAGTTAGAGCCTAAGACAACTGTCCCTAAATAGGACCAACCGAGTCTCACTATTCAACCACCAAATGGTTACAGCCCAGACTAGCGTTGCAGCATACCAAGTCTTACTGATCTATCAGTTTAGTGATTGCAGCCTAGACTCCCTTTTACGTACATTGTATGGAGACTCACCGATCTATCAGTTATCCTGATTTTAGCCCAGATTGTACGGAGCCTCACCGATCTATCAGTTATCCTGATTTTAGCCCAGATTGTACGGAGCCTCACCGATCTATTAGTTATCCAGATTTTAGCCCAGACTGAGGAGCAAGACATCGTCTCGATTGTCATAGCTCAAACAGACAAGAAAAAGGACAGTAGGGCCGTTGGCCCGTCCCACCGAAGTGACCGCCAATGAGAGTTAAACGCTTGTTAAGCCACAACCCAAAGGGATGGGCTTAGTCTTAAAAGTAAATGTATTAGAGAACAACACCGTTTTCCTTCTTCCTACAACTCCATTCCCCTCTCCTATTTCCACGTAGTCAGTGATGGCCTCGGCAAAACACACCAGGCACGTACAATTTATTGCTAGGCCATCTCAAACCACGGCGGCGTTTCTGGCCAGCAAGGGACTCGAGAGCTGGTGTCACAACACCACGTATCGCAGTCCCACTCAAGGTTTGTCCACATAGAAAAATTATGACCGTCGGCGGTATCCGAACTCAGTGTTCAGAAGACAACGTTCTCCGAATGCATTCTTTGCATGCGTACCACGCCTCTACGGCGTGCACTGTAACCCAGTGCACACGAGACCGCACTCTCCGAATCCGTTTGCTGCAACCACACTGCGCCCCTCTGGCGTGCGCCATGACTTATCACCCTACACCACGCGGGCCTTCCGACCCCTCAAAAACACAAACGGTTGCCGCCCGGACGGGCAGTGGCGTGGACCCCGCCTTATACACATAACATATGGGCAACTCGCGACACTGCAAAACTATACCAAATGATCATGCAGCCTTACACCACCTATTCTGCATGTTTGAGAGATGAGCGGCTTAACACCTTCATTATACAGGGCATTTTGTAGTAGAGGCATTTGTTGTAAAGGCGTTTGACTGATCCTATAGGTACAACATCCTCATTGCGCACCTATATGCTATGGCAATGCATCTACACTAGAAGAGACAGTGAACTCTGATGAAATAAGTAGCACTAGACATCCATACTTCTACTATCTGTAGCTGCTAATTTTATTGTTTCAGTAACTTAAAAAATAATGTATATGAAAGATTGAGAATTTCTTTGTTTTGTTTTATTATTTACAGGCAATCTTTATCTACCTTTAATAACAACATACCCATGACCATCTCCCCTCACAAGCAGTCAGGTTAGCCATGATAATTTGATATACAAAGACAGCAGCGCTTTGCTGCACTGCACCAGTCGCCTGCACCTCTGACCACTTCTCCCTTCACTCCAAATAAATCTCTTCCACTTTAGAGACACCTCCAACACTAACCTGAAGAAAAACAGGTTGAAGCTGCTCCAGAATCCATAACTATCTTTCAGAATTACAGATCATGGTCTTAGCATGTGCAAAGGTTAATATGATTGTGATGAGCCTTCCATGTGCTGCAAATAATTTTAAAAGGGCTCCCAACTTCCACATTCACGGTTCAGAAACCTCTCTCAATGCACAAACATTTTTATGGTCTCTCACTATGCAGACAAAATATAACACTGCCATATGGAGGGCACAATTTTCTTCAAAGTGATCAGTGCCAACAAAAACAAAACACTACTTGTTCAAATTTCACCTAGACCTTCTAGTTCACTTTTCAACAAGTGTGCAGCAAGGATATACAATAGTTTCTGGACTGCATAAACTAAAGAAAGTATCTTGACCCATTTGACTCATCACCTTAATGAAAAACACGGCATACGCACCAAGTTCAAGAATAGGAATGCCAATTTTTTACTCTTGCATATGTAGCCCTACTCTTCTCGCGTATGGCTTAAATTTGAACTTGATACTGCACTTCAGGCTCACTTGAAACAAAGAATGAACTTGGACCAACAGCCTTTAGAATGCCTACGTACAGTCCGTGACGACTACAATAGTTCAGTGTACTTATAATATTCCAGCAAAAATTCTGTTTCTAACGAACCCAGCTTTAACTGGCTATCAGCTACAACGGATAAAATTTGGGGAAAGTTTTGCCTAGATGATGCACTTACAACATACTTTGCAGTAGCGAGGCATGCAAGTAGCAGTGCACTGCATAACATCTTTTTCCAGTCGCTTAATTAATAAAAGTGCGAAGGTACACTATTTCCTAAGGCACAAACATACTAGTGGCAAGCTTCCCGCAATGGCGTGCTGCGCGAAGCCCTGCCAACCTAACAGAGCGTTTTCAGGACGATCACACCAGTGGCTCACTCTGCCCACCTTTGTCAGCTCAGTTGCCAAGCTGGTGCCGCCAGGCCTAACCCACTTTGTTTCAAAGCTGTAGCGTATGGTGCTTCAAAAACCAACAACCATCGCAAAATGCATCGCTTTGAGAGCACTTTCTTTTTCATCGTATCAATTCATACAAAAAAGCAGAAAAGCTGCTATTCGCAGCATCCAGGCTGCGAAGTGCGTGATGCTGTTGAGCAGGGCAGCTGGATGTGGACTGAGAGTTGAACTTCCCTGACATCACACCTCGCATTCATGCTACAAGTTTGTCAGTGGCGGTAGCTTCTCACACAAAATAAAATGACATTAGTTTATTTTATCGACCATTCTGTTGTGTAAAAAGGAATTGTAGCTGTTGTTCGAGTCGCCAACGGTGGCGATGCACTGAGGCTGGCCAGCCAGCAATTGTGTGCGTTACCCCCCCTCCCGATAAGAAAATCTTGCCATTACGTGGTGAAAAACTGCAATTAGTTGGCAGCAGCATATGGATAACAAAAGACAGTAAATCACCATACTGCTAGTGTTAATACCATTACTGCAAAAATATAATTAGTATTTGTTTATTCACTTTAATATTTGTATCATTCTTGGGACTGCCTCCAGGTTCCAATATTCAAACACTCACAACATACCGCAGCTCTCATTTTGGATAGAATGCACTTCAGATATAATGCACCTTTCTCGCTTGACTATTACGGTCCATTGTAACAAGCGTCAACTGTATTTTTGCCCCGTTCTAGTGGCTATGACACACTGCGCTTTGTTTCTGCAACCTTTTGTTCAGTCCTTTCTGACACCTGCCTACAATGCACAAATGGCATGCTTAAAGTCCAGAAACAACATTTAATGGCTCAGAATACTTTTTAGAAAGATCACGTTACAAATTTTAAAAAATAAAATGTAAAAAAAAAAGCTTACGCAATATCCTCATATCAGTATATTTTATGTTCATATTTAGCAACAGAGTACTTACTTGCTGATTCCGACACATGAGTACCAGGAAGAATCCGAACATCCAACTTGAATCCAGGTGGCAAGCTACGAAGCAGCTTTACTCTGATGGCTAGCCCAATTAGTGTTGCCATGCTGCAGTGTGGTATTGTTGGCCGAAAGGCCACATCAACTGCACACTTGTGGAGGTCTACCTGCGAAGCCACACATATGCACAACACTCCAATCAAGCCAATTGGCTTTGATCTTGAAATGCAACTCTGAATTGCAGCCAATGCCAATTTAACACAAATTTGAAACCACAGCACACATGCCCATAGCTAGCTCTTCAGTTAGCACTAGCCTTACTGAATCCAAAAGCCTTCACACTCACACAAAACACTGTCAACAATTAGTATCTGTGGTCTTTCATCAGCAGGTGAATGAATGCATGATGAGTGCATGCAACTCGTGTATCAGCTGCATCCTTGCGAGTACTAGAAGCGCAGCCAAGTGCAGACATGGAGACCCAAATGATGCCGGTCGCAGCCGGAAACAAAAGGAAGAATGGAAATTTCGTGCGGCACAGCAAATGAAAGAAAAATTAAAGCCAAATCACATGACACAGACAATATGCACATATTGAAGTTTCTTGTGGCATGCATGAATGGCTCCGCTATGACCATGATGCATATTTTCGATTACACGAATGATAGTATCAAGGCAGGATTACCAATGAAATTTCAAAGATGTCTTTATGAAGCAATGTGTCAACAAAGTTTATGGAATGGTAATATAGATGAGCAATCTAAAAATGGTACAGTAGGTTTCCTAGTTCAGTGCAGCTTCTGCTGTTACTTTTGCATAAATTTATTAACCAAATTATTATATGACAAAAAATTCTACTTCACAAATTTTATAATAAAGAAGAATAACTCAATGTTATATTGCAGCAGTGGTGTCCATTCATTCGCAATGTATTATATAGTAAAGCTACCGTACTACCACAACATACACAGAGGGCAATCACAGACTTTCCAGCACAGTTTCCTGCAAAAAATTTTGTAGGAAACTCCACACTGTTAGTATATCATGTAAATAATAATAATAATAATAATAATAATAATAATAATAATAATAATAATAATAATAATAATAATAATAATAATAATAATAATGCACTCGAAGTTATTTAATGTGACATTCTTTAAGGCAATACCTTCATTTTTTTTCAGACAAGGTAATAAAACTGCACTTACAATTTAAAAAAAATGTAATACAAGGTATTCAGACTGGTGACTCATTTGCCAAGTTCACTACATTATGTCAGCTACATGAAGTAGTCATAATGCCGTAAGTTTGCTGTGTCCAAAAAGGAAGTCAATAGAGGGTTTGTTGGTGGCTTCTGCAATTAGACAGGTCCTGAAAGCTATTAATAGCCACAGATAATGAAGAAAAAGAAAAGTAATTGCATCACTAAAAAAAATTACCTTCTGGGGTTTTGCATGCCAAAACCACGATATGGTTATGATGCACGCTGTAGTGGGGGACTCCGGATTAATTTTGACCACCTGGGGTTCTTTAACGTGCACCCAATGCACGGTACACAGGCATTTTCGCATTTTGCCCCCATTGAAATGCGGCCACCACGGCCAGGATTTGATCCCGCCTCCTCGGGATCAGCAGCGAAATGCCGAAGACACTACACCACCATGATGGGTAATTGCCGCACTATACCGGCCCACAATACCTAGGAGCACGAATGACGTCAATTTGTTCATTCATGTTTCTCCTAGCATTACTGGCCAAACATCAGTTATAACAATAATACTAAACGTAGCCTGGTATGAAAATGCAGATAGTTTGTTAGTGATCCTACAAGTATAAATAATCTACATTCACATCTAATCTAATAATCTAATCCACATATGTGCTGTGGCAATGCACCTATGTATGCCTTTACCCATGCTAACATGCACAAAATAAGGTTTGCCTCCTTACCGTAATGTTATTTTCATCAATCACATTCAATTCTTCCAAAGTGAGAGGATGCTCAGGATCATTGATCGACCGTATATGATGTGCAGGAAGTCAAGGATGGCATACAAAAAAACTGTGACATGGGCTTTCAACAGTAGTTATCAGCAAAACCTGAGAGTAGCAACCTGCTTTCACCAAAAAGCCTGCCCCCAACACCAGCAATACGTATCTCAATTTCAATCATGTTTAAGGTTCAATTCTACAGTATTTCTTTCTAGACAGAGTTTGCAGCTGTTTTCTGCTGTTTTGTTTTCTCCACACAGGTTACAAAAGCAGTACTTAACAGTTTAAAAGAAGCGTCTAAACTGTCATTATTCAGTCCATACCAGTGCCTAACCTGCATGGAGTGCCCTCGATCACAATGCTTATTGTGGATTTTGATCACCGCATGAATAAGCTGTGCAACATAGGACAGGCACGAAACGAGATGAACAGGCCGAGTGGTACTCTAGAATAAATTTTTAACAAAAGAAAGTGGGGGGGGGGGATAGGCCGATCCCACACGCTGTAGGAATTGCTTTAAACAAAGCTTTCTTTTAAATCTGAAAGGAACGCTGTTCTCATTCAGTGACCATTTGCAAGTACAGAGCACACAATTAAGTTGGACACATTCGCACTGAGAAATGCCTTGCTCAATGTAAACTTGTGGTGCTCCAACACCACTGATAACAGAAACTAGTCTATCGTACACACTAAGCACCGAACTGAACTTATCCTGCACAAGAGGTTTCTCAAAGTACTTTCTGTACCCATAAATGACACGGTCAGGTTCCACTGCTGTCTCCTCCCTGCATATTAATGGAGCTTAGCTTCACAATTACCAGCAAGTGTACACTGCCATTCCAAGCTATTTCAAGCCATTTCAAGAAATGCTAAGTGGAGTAGCTTTTATATGCAGTGAAACTGCATATAAAAGCTACTCCACTTAGCATTTCTTGGAGAAAATGTTGACTGCACTTCTCTGAGCTTATTGTTGACACTCATATCTTCTCCACTTCTCATTTACAAGCCAACGTGCGCTTGCATTCTAAACCCCACTTTGCTGCATATCAAAGACGTTCTTGCTCTGCTCAATGCTTCATCCCAAGCCTCCATCTGCTCTGTACTCAATGCATGCTTCAATCCTATTTTGTATGTCATGGAGCTCATCACTGTGCTTGGTTTATAATGCCCCTCGTTGCCCCGAGCCACCTTGGTTAGCATTATCTCCAGGACAGCCAGCAGCCACAAAGTGAGAAAAAGAGGCCAAGAAAGCTTTGCATTAAAAGTGGTACTGTTATTAACTAAGCTTACCAGCCAACTACCACGACAATGTGGCTAACAAAGATAATTTCAACCCTGACCCTTCGTGACCCGCCATGCAAGACAGCAACCACTAGCCAGCAGAGCCCTGACCCTTCCTTTCCCACCATGGAAGACAGCTAGCTGTCAGCAACCACAAAGTTGGCGGAAGAGGCTTTGCCTTAAAATTCCATGTTTTTGCCTGAAGTGTAAAGCAGTTACAGTGATAGCAAACACACCAATTCACACAATATGAGTCTGTTTTGTTGCTTTGTGCAATGTCCACTGCAGTAAACATTTGCCCATGAACAATCTGCATATCATTGTCTTTTTGAAGCGAGGCCTTGCATGTAGCCAGCCCATCAAATATGAAATTTAAGTTCAGGCCTGTTCCGAGGCCTAGATAGATTTAGAATGTGCCCAGCCTGAACCCATGCTGAGGCTTGCATTGTAAGAGTACTTGCATGCCCCTGGACAATCCTCACTGGTTTCAAGTAAAAATGAGTGTAGGCAAGCACCTGTGCGTCAGTGTGTCATAACTTTCTGACAAAGGTTGAGGCCAAAGGAAATGAGCGGTGAGACAAATCAACAAGAACCAAAGTGTACAAGGACCAAAGTGTAAGGTTACATTATGATCAGCAGGTATCGCAAAGTTAAAGCAATTTCATTTGTGTTGCTCTTGCTGAAACTGTTAAAATGTAACGAAACTGAATTACTATATCACCAATTGATGATGCACATTCAAGGTTAGGGGGACGGACACTTACACATTACTGTACACCCACTTACCCATTAAGCTGTCTATGGCGACTTACAAACCATAATTACATATGTATCCGCGGTATTTTCACGCTCCGAAACCCTTGACATTTTTTTCCCCTCGCTTATGACATGCTTTAGGGTTGCAATAGTGTTTGCGTACCCCTTTACGGCTTTTCACGTTTAAAACACATCACCATACCTCAAGAAACGCGTACAAATCTTGCGAAAGGATATCGAAAATCTCCCGCGAGTCAATTTCATCTTCAATTTCATCGTTGAGTTCATCAGCTGTTGTCACCCTGTCCTTTGCCTTTTCGTAGGTTGACGGAGCAATATTATCCAAACTGTCGCCGCGGGCCATACTCGTCGGGATCACTGTTTCGCGGGGATCATAACCATGAGTATTAATCTCTAAATTTTCAACGAACGTACTACTCAAGAATACACACAGAACACATGTAGAGAGAAGAAAAACCACGTGAGAAGAAACATACAAATCTTGTACGAGTCACAGCACTACGCCACGCAACGTAGACACTCATTGCGTTCAAAATAAACATAATTTTAATATTTGTTTTTGTTTTTTTTCAGCGTTTAATATTTAGTTTTGTACAAACGTCTAATGTTAAAAATCGACAGTGCGGCCAGACGTTCGCGGCTTGCGGCTTTCTATTCAGCGCAAAAATGGCAGACGACCAAACGGGGTCGTCGGAACGGCGTGAAGAAAATAACGCCGTTTCGTTTTCTCTGGACTCTATAAAGGTAGTTTTACTGTAACTTTTAGGCATATATAGTCACTTTTTAAATATATTGCGTTAAGACATTTGCGTGTTTCTTACAGGGAACCTGCTTCACTGACAGATACCTTGTTTTGATGTCGCGCATGTTTTTGCAGGAGGCCGTGGACGAGTTGTACACGTTTCGAGACAACTATTACGTGAAAAACCCCAGCGCTTCTGAAAAGCAGAGAACTGATGATGTCGAGGAAAAGCTTAGGAAGATTCTGGACAAATTAGACGCTCAAGGAGGTGAGCGTTTGCGCAGTTCGTGGGTGCCTGCTGTCATATGTTTGGTGGCCACACATGAGCTTGTGTGGCAGTTCGCTACAGCTGATTTGCCCCAGAAAACTGTAAAGCGTTGTCAGAGTAATGGAACTATTCTCAATATTGTCTGGCAAACACCTGTGGTCTGAACAGGCTGTGGCAATCTGACGTCATTTAGAATCAGCTGATTATACCGCTTGTTTATTTATGAGAAACATCACAGCGCGGTAATTTAGTTTAGCATGCTTGCATTATCAGAGAGCATGACATCACTCTCGTGATGACGCCATGCATGTTGTGAACATCTCCTTATGTGTGCTGCAGATTTTACTTATTCTTGACTTTTACTTATCTAGAAGGAAGTTGACACGAATTATACTCCGCAAGTTTACTACACCGTCATGTGTAATAATTCTGCCTGTAAACGTCTTTGGCTTTTAAGGTATAAATAATGAGTTGCTAACTAGAGCTTTATGCCGATTGTGATTAATTATAAAGAGGAAACATTTAAGCTGCCGCTTATGAGTTGTGAGTCTTCACGTTTGGCTGTAAGTTCTGTGTTTTGCAGTGGAAATAATTGTTAGCAAACTATTGGTACTGTTGGCAACAGTGTGCTTGCATTTGCACTAGGTCTTTGTTTACACCACCTTTATTAAGTGCAACTTTTTGAACACGGTAAGAAAGGAAAGCTGTATAATGTGCAGCAAACCTGCCATATGTATACAACTAAACAAAATGTCTGAGTAGTATGATGACAGATGATGTGCTTCGTGTTTTACTACTGGCACGAAATTAGACTGGACACAGGAAGAAGCACTAGGGACATCACGAGTTGGTTCAACATACTAAGGCAGGAAGAACAACGGACACATGAATGTAAAACTGATGCCACACGTGCTGACCTATCTTGGTTCTTGAGCAACAAAACAAGCAAGTTTTGTTGCTCATGAACCAACAACGTACAGTCAAACTCCTTTATAACAAAGTGCAGGGGGCCTCTGAAATCGTACATTATACAGGTCACTTCATTGTAAATGTCGCTCGTCGCACCGCTCACAGTGGAACCAGGAAAGAATTATTCCTTCGTTATACAGGTCATTTCGTTCTAGAGGCGTTCAGCTGTTTATAGGCTCAGAATGCCATTATGGAATCTCTAGGATTGTCATAGTTTATTACAACATTTATATCTAAAAGCACAAGAGAAAGGGCGCTGACTCAGATGTCTTGTGTCCAGATCTCTTGTCATCAGCTTCCAAAATTTTGTGCATTGTTTTATCCCGGCATCTGCTCATGATCATTGTCTTTTCAAACGGTGGGCTTCTTTGAACTGTATCCCAATGTGACATTTGTCACATGCGCTTTTGTCGGTGTCCTGCCCTATTTCTGTGTTTGTAATACACAAGGCACAATTAGTGTTGGACTCTACTGTAGTGGCGCTCAAACTTACTGCACGCACCCTCCCCTGCTCCTTTCCACGTTTAGATTGAACTTTCACTTCCTTCCCTTTGTTCCCCTGCCACTATTTTGTACACTTTAGAATAACCCTTTCATTTTTTTTGAACAGGAGCACTAGAAAAGGTGGACAGAGCAAAATTCCATATGCTGAAAGGGAAGGCACTTAACATTCAAGAAGACTATAACCCAGAGGCACACGAAGCACTTTCCAAAGCTGTGAAGCTCAATCCCAAACTGGTCGAAGCATGGAATGAGCTTGGAGAATGCTACTGGAAAAAAGGACAGATTACCAAGGCACGCAACTGCTTTGAAGGTGTTCTGAAAGTGGTACGTTATTCTTGCTACTCTTGTTTCCTTGTTGCAGTTACTATTATTAGCGCTGAAAGATTTATTCCAAAACCAAGGCTGCAAGATGGCTGTTGCCTGTACAGGTGACTTCCATTAATTTAACCTCATTTTTCATGTGTGATATTGTTGAAAGAATATATTGAGGAACCACTTCGTTTATGATTATCTTAGGGAATCGCTGTGCAAATGCAAAGAAAGGGATGCCACACAGGAAGACACATCGAAAAAGAGTGTGGGCGAGGAAAAACCAGACAGACGTTAGTGCCTGGTGTCCACAAACTATATTTTAGCGGGGTCCACTCAACCAGGCGGGGGCGGGACCAAGCGCTGCTGGTCTTCAATCTTGCAACTGCCGATTCCACTGCTCGCGCACCCTTAGCATGCTGGGCGTGTCATCGTCGTCTTTTAGGTCGGATCACTGTGCCACATAGTAACGTGCTACAGGGCCCTCCTTCTAGCGGGGAAGCCGTGAGAGCGGGACGAATGGAGAAGAGCGGATGGTGGTGGTGCGAAACACACGGCTAGTAGTACTGGCCCAGTCAGAAGGGAATGTAACAGCAGAAGTGGTTAAAGCATCAGAGTCAAAGTAGGCAGGTTTCAGATGATTGACGGAGACCGTTTCTTCCCGGCCGTTGATGAGCAATAGAAAGTATTTAGGTGCACGCCGGAGTACCTTGAACAGACCATCATAGGGGGGTCGTAAGGGAGGACGCACAGCGCGATGGCGCACAAAGACGCTCGTGCAGTTCTGAAGGTCATGATTGACGTATACACGATGGGAAGAATGTCATTGTTGGGGGGGAAGGACAGTACGCATAGCACTGCATAGACGGTAGGCATAGTCGTAAACGTGAGCAGGTACAGTGGGTGAGTCGTCGAAGAATTCGCCAGGGACTCGAAGAGTGGTGCCAAACATAAACTCAGCGGTGCTGGAGGAACAGTTGCTGCGAAGAGCGATGCGGATGCCAAGCATAATGAAAGGAAGGTGCTCGATCCATGATAAAGGAAAAGTCGAAGCCATCAGTGAAGCCTTCAGTTGGCGGTGAAAACGTTCGATGATCCCATTGGATATCGGGTGCTAAGAGGTAGTCTTGATGTGATTTACACCGAGGAGTCAAGACAGATGGGCGAACAATGTTGAGTCGAATTGACGACCACGGTCAGTCGTAATGGTGGAAGGAACATCATAGCGGCTAGTCCAGAGAGTGATGAATGCTCGAGCTATCGACTCCGCCATTATGTCAAGAAGGGGCATCACTTCAGGCCATTTGGTGAACTTGTCAATGCAGCTTTAACAGGTAGCGATGGTTCCTGCAGGGAGCCGACAATAGCGACGGGCAGAGGGCTAAAATGGGCGTCCGGGAATGGGAATGTGCCAAGAGGAGTCGCAGTGTGGCGATGCACTTTAGACTGTGACGTGACCAGCGACGAACGTCTACGTTGATACTAGGCCACACATAACGAAAAGTGACGAGTCACTGTGTTGCGCGAATGCCGTGATGAGCCGAAGAATGGAGGGCATCAAATACGGTCCGGCAGTATGGGTGAGGCACATAGAGACGAGGGTGTCCAGTCAACGTATCACAAACGAGGGGCACATTGCAGTCAAGGAGCAAGACATCTTCAAACACCAGAGAGGTGCCGCTCGTGCAAAGCAGCTGGAGCTCGGCGTCGATACTCTTGGTGGCAGCCATGGCCGTGCAGTCAATGACCGGTCTGACCAGTCAATGCTCTGTTGCATGAATGGCGGCGTGAGAAAGTGCATCGGAAACGACGTTAGATTTTCCGCTGACATGACGAATGTTGCTGGCGTATTCTGAAATGTGGGCGAGCTGATTTTGCAGGGAGCGTAGAAGGTGCTGCTGGATGTTAGGGTGAACGTCAGTGGTTTATGGTCATTAAGGACATGAAAGGAGCGTCCCTCAAGAAAATGTCGAAAGTGCTTCACAGCCAAATAGATGGCGAGTAGCTGTCGGCCGAAGGTGCTGTAGTGGCGCTCAGGGGGGCACAAGCTTCTTGGAAAAAAAGGGGATGGGCTGCCAAGTGCTAGCAACTAACTGCTGCAAGACTGCGCCGACAGTGGTGTCCTATGCGTCAACCATGATGGATGTCTGGGCGTCACATTTGGGGTGGACGAGGAGCATTGTGCCAGCAATGGCTTCTTTGATGCCTCTAAACGCGCAATCAGCGGTGTCATTTCTGGGCACAGGAGTATTCGGTGTCTTGAGGCCCAAGAGAAGGTCGTGGAGAGGCTGCAATATATTGGCACAGTGAGGAATAAAGTGGCAGTAATAGTTGGCGAGGCCAAGAAATTTGCGCAGTTACCTGGTGGTGGTGGATGGCTGAGGAAATGGGACGCAGGTCGGGAGCTGAGGACGCAGGTCGGGAGTGGACGAAGGCCGTGTGCGTTGATGTGATGGCCAAGGAAATCCAACTCCGTAACACCGAACTCACTCTTTGAGCCGTTAACGACAAGAGCAAACTTGCCGAGTCTTACGAGCACTTGATGTAGATAGAGCTTGTGAGCTTCGGCGGTGGTGCAGAAGATGAGGATGTTGTCAAAATAGGCAAAGCAGAACGTCAAGCCACATAATACCTGGTCAATCGAAACACTGAAAGGTCTGGGCCACATTACGAAGATCAAAAGGCATGTGCAAATATTCGAACAGGCTGAAGGGTGTTGTAATGGCAGTCTTAGTAATATCTGAGGGTTCTACAGGAATCTAGTGATAGGCTTTCACCAGGTCGACCTTGCTGAAGATGGTGCAGCCGTGCAGTGCCGACGTAAAATCCTGGATGTGAGGAACTGGGTACAGGTCCGGGACAGTGGCCTGGTTAAGGGCATAGTAATCGCTGCACGGGCACCAGTCACCGGTCTTCTTGGGCACCATATGGAATGGCGAGCCCCAAGGACTGGAGGAGGGACGAATGAAGCCAAGGTCAAGTATGTGTACAAACTTCTTTTTGGTGACAGCTAGACGATCCATGCGCGAGACGATGAGCCCGAGCAAACACAGGAGGGCCAGTCGTGACGATATGATGTGCCACGTCGTCAGCGACCGAGGACTGAAAGGAGGGTAGTCAAAACACGTCCGGAAACTTGGCAAGGACGGCTGACCAAGGGTCGGCAAGGACGGCTGACCAAGGGTCGGGAACGGCCGTGTGCACCTGGAGAAGCCGGAGTGGTGGAGCGCGACAGGAAACGCCTTGGACGGCTAAGCTCGTCTCGGAGTCCAAAATGCAGCTGTGCCACACGTCGACAACGAGCTTGTAGTGCCAGAGAAAGTCGGCTCCAATGTCTGGCGCATGTCCGCGATGACAAAGATCCAGCAAAAGGTACATCTGAGGCCAATGTCAAGAGTCACCGAGTTTTGGCCGTAGGTCCGGATTGTCTATTTGTTCACCGCAGTGAGAATAGGCGAGTTCAGAGGATGGCGTCGCTCAGCCAACGTAGGAAGAAGGACACAGATCTCGGCGCCAGTGTCGACAAGATAGTGGACTTTGGTGACACGGTCGGTGACGTGGAAGAGGCAACTGGATCTGGGGCCGGGAAGCAGCTTTTTTTTTTACTGCCTATCAAGAACGCAGGAATTCTCCATTTTCAGCTTGGTCATACAAAGATAAGGACATTTATTTAACAGCAAATTACACTTTTCAAATAACTCTGTCGCAGAATTCCACTAATCAGCAGTTCAGTTACTGATGCAGCTAATGCAAGTTGAATCTAGTCGTTCTTTAAAGCTGTGCAGTTTTCTAAAACATGTTTGCCTTGAACTCTTTCACTGGCTGGCTCTGCCATCAGCATTGCTTGTAAAGTCACGTAACAATGCTTCGTCACATCCACTGCAGTAACAGTAAGTTGGAAACAAATTTCTGTTGCAAAACTGCACTGTTACTACCTTTTTACTGACCCGCCGTGGTTGCTCAGTGGCTATGGTGTTGGGCTGCTGAGCACGAGGTTGCGGGATCGAATCCCGGCCACGGCGGCCGCATTTCGATGGGGGCAAAATGCGAAAACACCCGTGTGCTTAGATTTAGGTGCACGTTAAAGAACCCCAGGTGGTCCAAATTTCCGGAGTCCCCCACTACGGCGTGCCTCATAATCAGATCGTGGTTTTGGCACGTTAAATCCTATAATTAAATTTTTTTTCAATTACCTTTTTACTGCCTAAAGTCATTAATTACAACTGATTCATCTTCTTAGACTTTTGTACAACTATGCTAGCAGGAAACTCTACGAACTCATCCAACATGGTGGTTTACTGTTCAGTGCCACAACATCGGATGTATGGCATACATTCCAAGCCTGCATTTTCCATGGATGTGCGTGTATATCTCTATTTTATAAATATCAATGGAAGTCGGCGCTTGTTGCGTGTGGTTATGTGCCTTAACTTCTATCACATTAGCTGGGCACTGCACATGTTTATTATGTCTTATCAACTTGCCCTAGTACACAATGTATGAAGTTGTGTGTAATATAGGCTGATGGTGCTTGGCCTTTCAGACAAAGGACAAAGTGTCGCTGCGAAACCTGTCTATGGTCCTTCGGCAAGTTGGAGAAACAGAAGAAGAAAGGCTTAACAATGTCTGTGAGAGCGTTGCAAAAGCTAAAGAGGCATTGCAGCTTGATATCACTGATGGAAAGACTTGGAGTAAGTCTAAACATGTTGAAGCAAAAAAACAATTTGATGTTTTTGTGGTCTTAAACCATTGTCAAGAGTTCCTGGTCTAAACATTGAAATTTTTATAACTGCCTTCCATGCAGGTATTCTTGGTAATGCATACATGGCAGTCTTTTTTTCTGGTGCACAAAATGTCAAGTCACTGCAGCAGGCTTTGGCAGCATACTCTAGGGCTGTAAGTACTTTTATCGTGTGAACTGCGATTGTTTCTCAGTTTAACCATTTGCAAAAAATGTTGCTGCACATGCATGAAAAAGGTATTTTTAAACCAAAATACTCTCGACCACAGACTAGCAGGACGTCGTATCGTTCCCATTTCACAGCTTTACCTTAACCCTGCACATCCTTCTACCTACTCTGGGAGTGTTCAGCAGTGGTAAAGGCCATTGAATGGCAACTATACATCCCATCTGGGTGGCCAGATGAGGGGTTTAAGAGAACTTTGATGACTTGAAATTCTTAAAAAAGCCTTTATGTCCTTTCTTCCACTCAGGGGAGAGGGGGCGACCACATCTAGAGGGAGAAATGTATTCTGTGGACGAGAGCATTTGGTTGAAAAAACAGCTTTGCGGGGCAGCAAACTAACAAATATTTGAAGATGATCCATTGCAGGATCAAGGGCCAGAGTTTGTTTATTTAAAAGTGGAGGTCACTGTAAAGCACTAATGTAAAAAAACAGAAAAAAAAATCAATGTTTACATATGCAGTGTAATATAAATACATTAGGACATCATACAATAGAGAAAAAAAAAAAAACATAGTAGGCAAAAGAAAACATACAGTTTATGAAGCAAACTAAATAACAGTGAGCAAAAGTTGTCACTCCAGTTCCAGAGTGAGTGAGTACTAGATATTTTCTCTTGGCAGGCTTTCTGTTTTTCTGGCTATATAAGTACTGGTTCAAGTTGTACATGTTGTGCACTTTGCATTTTAGTATTAATAGAATGGTGGAACGAAGGGATTAAATACATCTACTGTTGTTTGGCAGTGTCCTAAAGTGAAAAAAATACTGCCCTCCGTGTTATTAAAAAATAGCTGACCATGCAACTGGCAGACCTATGTTGGCATTTTAATTTTTTGCTTACAGTTGGTTTGTGCCTTTAAATTACCCTATCATCGGTATTTAGTAGAAATTTCTCTTTTTTTCCTTGTTAAACACGTTTCTGTTCTAGTATAGCATCTAGGGTCTTATATTTATTCAGTGGTGGTCCAACTGCGCCATTTCCGTCATTTTGCTACAATTCTACTTGTCTGCGCCTTGCTGCGTCCACCGAAGTGCAACTTGCGCCAAGTGCGCCAAAGCGCCACCTTTGCCTTAGGCGCTACGCGGATATCGCAGTAGCGTGGCCGATCCCTCCGTTTGTGGACAGACCCGCAGCTAAGCATTCCAAGCATCGGCGACACGGACTTCGCGACCAAGCTTCGCACACGAATCCTCGATCGGACACGCAGTTAAGCCTTTCAGCACTTGATGTTTCGTAATTCGTGACTAAGCACATCGAGCGTCGACTCCTCGGCCCGCGGCTAGGCATTTTGCGCATCGGCACTTGGGACTGCGCGACTAAGCACATCGAGCGTCAGCTCCTCGTGCCCGCGGCTAGGCATTTCGCGCATCGGCACTTAGGACTGCGTGTCTAAGCACATCGATCGTCATCTCCTTGGGCCCGCGGCTAGGCATTTCGCGCATCGGCACTTGGGACTGCGCGACTGAGCACATCGATCGTTGGCTCCTCGGGCACGCCGCTAGGCATTTCGCGCATAGGCTTTTGGGACTGCGCGACTAAGCACATTGAGCGTCGAATCCTCGGCCCGCGGCTAGGCATTTCACGCATCGGCATTTGGGACTGCGCAACTAAGCACATTGAGCGTCGACTCCTCGGGCCCGCAGCTAGGCAGTGTTGCACAAAATTGTTTTTCTGCATTTCTAGTCACTTTTGTATTATGTCTGATTGCATAAAACTATTTGCAGTAGTCTAAAAGTGCTATTTACATAGGCAAATAAAGTCTGTTTGCAACGTTTTCTGCTCTGGGCACGTGAGCTAAATGGCTGTGTCAGTCTGTCTTACTTGTATCCATTTGCTCTATAGAAGTACTTAACAATTGTGTAGTAGTAATAAGCTGCACCAAATGTCATGCACTTGCTTTTCTTCTGCTCCAACTGATCCAAAACGCAAAATTTTGTGCTACAGAACTGCTACAAAATGCTAATGTGGCTGCTTCGAAATTGTTACAATACAGCTTTTTCCTGCTCCAAAAATTGCTCCAATTCTTAAACTGGCTGGACCACCACTGTCTATTGCTAGTCCCTCAATCGTTCAATAGTTGTTGCATTTGTCTTTCCCTATAATTATTTGTTTACTTGATAATATTCACATGATTCCTTCAACTGTCTTTTAAAGTAAAGGAACAATAACACTAAAGAAACAATTCCAGCTCATTTAACACTGGTACAGATTTTTTTCCTGTACCATGCAGGGACATGTGTTTTTCTCTTAAAATCATAGAAAATTTATTTCGTACTTACCACTGCTCTGTTCGTGCTTAAATTTTGTGGAAAGATCGCATTTTATGGTCCGGATCATTCTACATAACACTTGGCACTATTACTTGCCTGATTTGTCAGGAAAAAAAAAACTTAACTGGCCTTTGTCTGCAACCCTCGCAGTGGGCTATGTTTAAAACATGGCAGCAATGGCATTTTCACCGTCTGCAGTGATGCAAAGCATGGCCTTCGAGATCAGTTTTCATTAATCTTTAAGGGGCGGGATGTGCACATTCTAGACAAAGGCAAATTTACAGTTTTTTTTTCTTTCCAAACTAGGCAAGTAACTGTGCCAAGTGTTATATTGAACGATTCGTACCATAAAATGTGGTCTTGCTGCAAAATTTCAGCAAGATCAGAGGAGCGGTAGGTGCAACAATTTTTTTCTACGATTTTATGAGAAAAAACGCATATCCCTATACGTGTAGTGCACCGCCTATAGAGGCGCCACCGATGGTCACGTAGCGGACGCTTTCGAAAGTATGCTCGGGAGCAGTAGCTGACGACAACCCTTTGCAGCAACGATGGCTGAAGCTAGCGGCTGCAATTTCTCCTTTGTTCAGATGCTAGACTGTTTCTTCCGTGGTGACAGCTGCAGGAAAGACGCAGGCCTCTATGATGAGAGCAGACATGTCGAGCATAGGAAAGTGTGCACGTGAATGTCACCGGAGTTTGGGACAACCTAGTCCACATACATGCCACGTGCATCCTGCAGACTGGCGTAATGAAGCTGAGTTGTACAAAGTGAGCTCATGTAAATAGCCGCCTAGTTTTGTTGACTAAAGCGATGTGTCGATCGTAATTTCTTCATTCTACCCTTGCCGTAATATTGACATGTGTGCACAGCGCAAAAGACGAGGACTGAAGGAAGAACACAACACAGGCGCTGTGTTGTGTTCTTCAATACAACACAGGCGTTGTTTAAAAAAAATGAAAACAGTGCCTGTGTTGTGTTCTTCCTTCAGTCCTCGTCTTTTGAGCTGTGCACACATGTTGATATTGAATCACCAACTCGCCCAAGCTTCCATCTTGCTGTAATACTGTTTCTGTACCTTAATAAAAGGCACACGTTGTTGGTGCAGAATTATATCTCGGACGACTCCACATGGCGCAATGCCTGCATACAGTGATATTTTTGCCGATGAATACATGTGACATCGCCGAATAAGGACCGTCAAAATCACCTCAAGAAGAGTAATTGCGATTTTGTTAATGGGCATGGCGTAAGGTGTTAACAGCATACACTAGTCAACGAAGTCACCGCATGCAAGGGTGAATAAATGTGCGAGTTAGCACTGTACCGCCGATACATTTCCGCTGCATACGTCGACGAACAGCCTTTCCCGCTGCAGTTGTTGCAATTTGAAATTCCCTTAGTGACCTGCTTGGAAATATTGTCGCAAGATGCGAAAAACGGCACACAGAACGACGGTGGTGCGACAGCAAACACAGGCTCTATATTGAAGGCCCAGCAATAATTGTCCGCGCCAACTTTAACTTCTTCGGCGAGAGAGATGCTTGCGCTCGTGTCCATCCCTTCATTGTCTTCTTTAGTCGTGACATTGCCTCCCTTCTAAGAAAGCATCGTCCCGATGCTTTATCGTGACGACGCCAGGATCTTTCCACGCGTACGCTGCAGTGATTTCATTCGGACAAATAAGGCTTCATCCGGACGACGTGCACAATCTCCAGTGTATGCCGTCGACGCCTTGAGGAATGTGGACTATCGGAAACGACTTCATAGTTGACATCAGAGAGACGTCGTATGACTTTATACGGACCGAAGTACCGCCGCAGTAGTTTCTCTGAAAGGCCACGATGGCGAACGGGAGTCCAGACCCAAACTCTCTCTCCAGGCTCGTAGGAGACTCTTCGGTGGCGAAGGTTATAGCGCCCTGCATCGTACTCCTGCTGCCGACGAATACGTATGCGTGCAAGTTGTCGGGCTTCTTCAGCACGCTGAGTGATGTAGTCAGCATCAGTTTCGACGCCATCGCATCCATGTTCATGCGGCAACATTGCGTCGAGCATGGTTGTGACATCGCGACCGTGGAGAAGGCGGAACGGTGTCATCCTCGTTGTTTCCTGCTGAGCCGTATTGTATGCAAAGGTGACATATGACAATATCTCGTCCCAGTTTTTATGCTCCACATCAACATACATGCAAAGCATATCCGCAAGTGTCTTATTGAGGCGCTCCGTGAGTCCGTTCGTTTGCGGATGGTACGCCGTTGCCTGCCGATGAGATGTGCCACTAAGTCTTAAAACTGTGCCCAATAGCTCGGCTGTGAATGCAGTTCCTCTGTCAGTTATTAATACTGTGGGGGCGCCATGTCTCAGTACAACATTCTCTATAAAAAAATCGAGCTGCTTCACTGGCCGTTCCCCGCGGCAGGGCTTTGGTTTCGGCGTAGCGCGTTAGATAGTCCGTGGCTACGATAATCCATCGGTGTCCCGTAGCAGAAGTTGGAAATGGGCCTAGCAGATCCATTCCGACTTGTGCAAATGGAGTTCTGGGTACTTCGATGGGATGGAGGAAGCCTGCTGGTTTGACGGCTGGCACTTTCCGCCGTTGGCAATCAAGGCATGTACGGACGTACTGTTGAACGGTCGCCGTCAATCTTGGCCAGTAATACTTTTGTCTCACTCTGTAAAGCGTTCGTGTGAAGCCCAAATGGCCGGATGTTGCTTCATCATGGCATGCCTGCAATATTTCATTCCTGAGAGATGGTGGGACGACGAGCAAGTAGGGGCTGCCGTTCGGAGAAAAGTTCACTTTATAGAGGACGTCGTTGCGTAAGCAAAACGATGGAACTCCTCTTCCAAAGCGTTTTGGCAGAGTGGAAGTGCGACCCTCCAGGAAGCTAATAATGGGCTCCAATTCTGGGTCTTCGCGTTGCTGCTGTGCAAGCGTAGTCGTGTTGACAACGGCAACAAACGCTGTAGCGTCGTCATCTTCTGTACTTGCAGGTTCGAATGGGGCACGAGAAAGGCAGTCGGCGTCCGTATGCCGCTTTCCTGACTTGTACACAATAGTCATGTCGAACTCTTGAAGTTTAAGGCTCCAGCGTGCCAATCGTCCTGATGGGTCTTTTAAGTTCGTCAGCCAGCAAAGTGAGTGGTGGTCACTGACGACAGCAAACGAGCGGCCGTACAAATATGGGCGAAATTTGATCACCGCCCAAACCACCGCAAGACACTCTTTTTCTGTGGTGGAATAATTTTCCTCTGTGCGGGAAAGGCTTCTACTTGCATAAGCTATTACTTTTTCAGCGCCGTCTTGCCACTGCACAAGTACAGCTCCTAAGCCGATATTGCTGGCATCGGTGTGAACTGCTGTCGGGGCGTCTTCATCGAAGTGTCCCAGGACCGGTGGATTTTGAAGGCGTTGCCGTAGCTCGTCGAATGCTTTCTGCTGATCTTCATCCCATACGAATGCTACGTCTTCTCTGGTGAGGCGTGTCAACGGCGACGCAATGCGTGAAAAGTTCTGAATAAAACGCCGGTAATATGCGCATAAGCCTAAAAAGCGTCTCACTGCCTTTTTGTCGGATGGCACAGGAAAATGTTCAACGGCAGCTATCTTTTCCGGATCAGGCCGTACCCCATCATTACTGACAACATGGCCTAGAAAAAGAAGCTCTTCGAAGCCAAAATGGCATTTTTCCGGCTTAAGCGTGAGACCGGCGGACCGTATGGCTTGAAAAACAGCACGTAGTCGCCTCAAGTGCTCGTCAAATGTCGCAGAGAATACAATCACATCGTCTAGATATACTAAGCACGTTTGCCACTTGAGTCCTGATAAAACGGTGTCCATTAGCCGCTGAAATGTTGCCGGCGCGGAGCACAAGCCGAAGGGAAGTACCCTAAATTCATAGAGGCCATCAGGTGTCACGAATGCTGTTTTCTCGCGGTCTCTTTCATCTACTTCTATTTGCCAATAGCCGCTCCTTAGATCCATCGACGAGAAATAGCGTGCATGCCGTAGTCTATCAAGAGAATCGTCTATGCGGGGTAGCGGGTAAACGTCCTTCTTAGTGACCTGGTTGAGTTTGCGGTAGTCGACGCAGAAGCGCAAGCTGCCATCCTTCTTCTTGACTAACACTACCGGGGATGCCCAAGGACTTTTCGACGGCTGGATAATGTCATCTTGGAGCATTTTCTGTACCTGGTTTTCTATCGCTTCGCGTTCTCGCGCTGCCACCCGGTATGGGTTTTGCCGTATCGGTCTGGCCGTTTCGTCTGTAATAATTCGATGTTTGGTCAGTGGCGTCTGGCCAACTTTGGACGTCGAAGAGAAACAGTTCCGAAACTCATCAATAAGCTCGAGGAGTCTTTCTTTCTGTTTAGGTAGCAAACTTGGGCCGACATCAACGGATAGAGGCACGTTCGGCAGACCGGGGGAATCGTCTTGTTCAACAGTCATGCAGTCGGTAACCTCATTCAGCTCTTCCACGTACGCGACTGCCATACCTCTTGTAAGATGCCGGCGTTCAGGACTAAAGTTTGTTAGTAGGACGTCCGTCTGTCCGCGAGTGATGTCAACTACACCTCTTGCAACTGATACGCCATGACTAAACAGCAGACCAGGAATTTGTTCGGCGATCATGCTGGAGCACCTTGGCGAGTCGCATGTTACAGGCACAAGAGCGCTTGAGTGCGGAGGGATGGTCACATCGTCTTCGAAGATACGTAAATGCTCACGTCGCTGATCGACACAGGGTACGGCCAAATCTGCATTCATCCAAAACGTGACCGACCTGTCCGGAATGTTTATAATAGCGCCGTATTCGTGCAGAAAATCCATTCCCAGTATCACGTCTCTGCAGCACTCCAGCAATATAACGAAAGTTGCAACAAACGTCGAGTTACCAATATCAATTCTGGCTGTGCATTTGCCTGTAGGGATCATCAATTGACCTCCCGCCGTTCTTATGTGGGGACCAGTCCATGACGTCTTGACTTTATTAAGGTTATCGGAGAGTTTCTGGCTAATTATTGAGAAATCGGCCCCAGTATCTACTAACGCGGTTACTGGGTGTCCGTCTATGAAAACAGCGAGGTCGGCACTTACGACTTCCCTTGGGGTCGGCAGAGGCATATTGTCCGATTGCACAGATAGTGTTGGGGGTGTTGAAGCATTTTGACGGTCGGCAACCTCCCCCCCAAAGGTCGCTTCTGTTAGTTTCCCCGACGAGGGCTTGGGGACCTGCCGCCCCTGACTACATCGGCGTAACTGCGACCTTGCGGCGAAGAGCTCGGTGCAGGTGACGGAGAGCGGGTTCGACGAGTGAACGGATGTCCTTGTGGAGCAACATCGTCACCGTAGCGCCTGTTTTCGAAGCGAACTCGAGGAAAGGTGGGTGGAAAGCTCTGGTATCCGGGGTCACGATACGGGCAAAAGCGGTAAACGTGGCCGGCTTCTCCACAATGAAAGCACAAAGGACGGCGGTCGACGGTGCGCCACATTTCCGTCCTGCGAACAAATGGTCGACTTGTGGGCGTCCTCTGCGGCCAAGCTGTAGTTGTCTGCGGAGGGAAGTAGGCCGATGTTTCCACAGGTACACTAGGTTGCGTGGTCAGTGGCTGCGCGTTGTACGGCGGGGATGCCGGCTCGTTGAAAGCACGAGCCATTGGTTGTGAGTTGTAGGCTGCTGCTGGAGGAGGACGATGAACAGCCGATGCGTAGTTCAGAGACCGTTGGTCTGGTAGGGATTCGGGCAACGAGAATGCCTGCCTGATTTCTTGTCGCACAACCTCTGCTACAGAAGCCCCGACTGACTCCTGCGGGGTCACAAGGAGGTTGCGAATCTCTTCACGAACAACCTCCCGGATGAGCTCACGAAGCTCATTGCCGGCAGCCAGAGCAGAAACGTTGCTCGAGGCGTTGCCTGGGCGATCGAAGGGTCGGCAACGTTGTTGCAGTGCTCGTTCGATGGACGTAGCTTCCGAGATGAATTCCGCAACGGTTGTCGGTGGGTTGCGAAGAAGACCGGCGAAAAGTTGTTCCTTGACGCCTCGCATCAGATGGCGGATTTTCTTTGCTTCCGGCATCTCTGGGTCAGCGCGGCGGAACAGGCGTGTCATGTCCTCCGCAAACATGGCGACGCTCTCATTCGGTTTCTGGATGCGCGACTCGATTAGTTGGTGGGCAGAATCGCGACGATCGTTGTTTGCGAAGGTGGTGGAAAGCTGCTGTCGAAACTCATTCCAGGAAGTCAGTGTGGCTTCCCGGTTCTCGTACCACGTACGAGCGCTGTCCGCCAGAGCGAAGTAGACGCGTGAGAGTTTTTCTTCTGCAGTCCACCGATTCGCCTTGGCGACTCGCTCGTATTGCGCGAGCCAATCTTCGACGTCCTCGTAAACATCACCATGGAATGTCTCGGGAGTCTGAGGATGCTGCAGAGTCACCTGAGAAGGTCCTGCTGTTGCCATATCGTTAGGTAGAGGTCCGGTTGGTGGGGAGTTGTCCAAGAAGATTACCTCCGGGCTGAGGCCCCGCAGTCGGCGACTGTAGCGGTGGACAGGAGTGTCCACTGGAGGAACTGGTTGCGGGTTAGAACTGGGCGTTGCACTCCGCACAGGAGTTCCGGGCATCAGAGAGTACCCAGCACTTCCACCAGTGTCGCAAGATGCGAAAAACGGCACACAGAACGACGGTGGTGCGACAGCAAACACAGGCTCTATATTGAAGGCCCAGCAATAATTGTCCGCGCCAACTTTAACTTCTTCGGCGAGAGAGATGCTTGCGCTCGTGTCCATCCCTTCATTGTCTTCTTTAGTCGTGACAATATACTAACTTTTCAGTATTCTTTGTTCGAATATTACGGAAGAGAGATGTCAAACAATATATTTAAAAATGGCCGCCGGCACTGGCCAAGGTAGATAGGCGCTGGCAGCAAGGCCAGGTTTAGTCCTTTGCGGCGTAGCCATTGTGCTTCTTCACCACAAAAGATAATAAAGAATTAGATTGAGCACAAAATGCACGCGCAAGAAGGGACTACGCCGTGAAACGACAATGCACTCCGTGTGGTAAGTCTGCTCAAACAGCATTAAGGCGTAAATACTTCCCAAATGTGACGCGTCCTTTTCAGTGAAAGTCAAACAGCAATCTTTGCCCCGAGCTACCTCTTTTCTAACAGATTTCCAAATTAACCTCAATATAGAAGATGTCCTCGGGTGAAAAGAATAAAGCTGTTGAAGAAGCACGTGCCTGTACTTATTCCGCTAAAAAAGAAAGTGTGATTGGAGCCCCCTATATATAAATGAGGCAAAGTGAGAACCTCGCACATAAAAAATATCAGCAGTTCTGCATGAAGCAAACTAGCAACAATTGAACACACGTGACGCTACGCATAAAATATATCCAAGACATGAGCTGCGTGACAGCTGGTGTGACGATTTCACGCACCATATAAAACCGACAAAATCAGTCTTCGCAAGCCTTAATAGTTTTAACACACGATGAGACACTCGTGCAGTCGATCGTGCACCCTAGCTAGAGCAACATGGTAAAGAAGTGGCAAACGATAGAAGCGACAAACGGCATTCAGAACCGAAGCGAAATTCATTTAACACGCATGCTGCACTGCGGACAAACCAAACAACACATGGATTGGCCGCGATTAACTTTGTCACTTAGACGTCCAAACATGATCGAGGTCGAATAATACCGAGATAGCAAAAGAAAGCATGAGAACAAGAAATTTCCCGTTGAGCGACTTGCTACCGCCCATGCGGCATCGCAGAAATAATTATAACCATGTCACCGGCAAGTTTTTGAAGGTATTTCAGCACCCCACCACGCAACAATTATTCTTTGACATGCCTTGAAGCTTTGGTCACCACACACATACGAAGGGACATTGCTTATTTTGTTCCTGGAACGTGAATCGAATAGAGAAGCACAAGCAGCGACGCAGAAAACGACGACGGATGGCTGCCTTCTCTCGAGAGAGCACTTCACGAGGCCGCCATCAGTGGCACGTCCGTCAGCGCGCACTACGCATATATAGTGTGTGGTGGAAATGTGTGCCAGTGCTCTGCAACCTGAAATGAATGGAACAGGTTGCCATGGGTTCATTGCTGTGTAGGCATTAATGTATACAGGCCTTAATATTGTGGCCAATAAAGTCAGAAAGAACGAAAGGCTGCCAGCTCAGCAGTTTAAATCTTTCTGCAGGACAGTGCTTTTTGTTTTTTATAGGTAGGGGTTCTCCGTCAACAGCAGTGACTGACACCATGTTTCTTTCTGGTAAAAGCAAAGGGTGCTGAGACTATTGGCCTGTAAATGATTTCATCTAATACCATCAAGCTTTTGTTAACATTTACCATTTGGTACATTTTGCTGCTTGCTCGCATCAAATGAAACAGTACTATAATTAAATTAAATTCTGGAAACTTGGGTGCCTGAACCACAATCTGATTATGAGGCACGCCGCAGTGGCATCTCCAGAGTAATTTTGACCACCTGGGGTTCCTTAACGTGCACCTCGATCTTGTGTATGCACCTATTGTGTGTGTACCTGAGCATTTTTTACATTTTGCCCCATCGAAATGCAGCTGCCGCGGCCGGTATCGAACTAGTTACCTTGATATCTGTAATGGCACTGGTGTTGATCCTTCTCACAGCTTCCTTAACTCTTTGTTAAACCCGCCGTGGTTGCTCAGTGGCTATGGTGTTGGGCTGCTGAGCACAATCCCGGCCACGGAGGCCGCATTTCTATGGGGGCGAAATGCGAAAACACCCGTGTACATACTTAGGTTTAGGTGCACGTTAAAGAACCCAGGTGGTCCAAATTTCTGGAGTCCCCCACTACGGCGTGCCTCATAATCAGATCGTGGTTTTGGCACGTAAAACTCCATAATAATAATAATAAAAAAAACTCTTTGTTAAACAGTGAAATATATTGCCAACTTTTCAGGGCTACTCGCCACTCTGTAGCAGTGAAATATAACAACTACAATTAAACTTTGCTGTGTGACTATGTTTCTGAAACATTTTAGAACATTTTTGGTTTATTTCCTCATCGATAAACAAGATGGAATGATCCTGTCAATTGTTTACTTCTTCCTTTTCCATTATGATTTTCCATTATATTTTGCCTTTCTTCAAGCCACCACTGCTACAAATGTACTCCTTTCATCAAAATTTCTTTCTTGCACTACAATAAATACACAGTAAAGCCCAAACACATTTTCTCTCACATTTGTTGATTGAAAATGCGTGGGGGAAGGTTCTCATGATAGCTCTGGACTTTCTTTTATGATTTTGGTGAGGTTATGCATCTCAATTTGCCATGACCACACCTACAAAAAATAGATTATCCTCACCCAGACATAATTTCACCCACAGATAACAGCGCTACATATGAGAAATGCATAGCCTTCGAGGCTTTTTAAGAGGCATCTACTTTCTGAGAACCCCTGTGATACTGGGAAGCCCTGAAGGAGGATACTGGTACAACGAATGCTTAGTAAATACTACCGTGAAAACAGGCAAAACATACACATGCTGCTTGTGTAGTTTGCTAGAATACACAGGCTGCTTGTTATCATTTGTCAAGCAGCCATAAGGGTAGAAGCAGGCCACGAGGCCATGTAATGTTCTTGATGAAAATGACCTATGTGGACAGTGGGACATGCAGGGTAATCATTTTTAAGTTTTATGTCATTTTTAAAAAATCACCTGTTACAGATAACTTAATTCTAAACCTTGAGCTGGATTATTCGAGAGGCACACATTATTTGCATGAGAAATCGAAACACATATCCTACTAATAAAAAAAAATCACTAATTAACTTCTTAATTACTTTACGGCACATATGACAATTTATGAATTGTAGCCAGTGAGTTTGCAAGGAGTATCCACTTAGAATTAATTTCCACAATGAGACCAGTTTGGAGATATGCGCCGTCAAACTTATTCACTTATTAACAAAGTATTAATAAGTGAATTTCCAATAATTGAATATGGTGCTTCGATTTATTGTGCTAGTAATGTCCACTTCTTTGATTAATACAGCTCAAGGACAAGAATTATGCTATCTCCCACAGGCGATATTTAAACATTCCGTAAAACTCAAAAACTATCACCCTATAAATATGGGTCCCACTTTCTTCCCCTATAAAGAATGCTTGTCAGCTTTCAGGTTTGACTTATTGTGGATACCTGATCAAAAACACACCTGTAATGACTTAGACACTAAGTGATCCATTTTCTGCTTGTGCCTATCATAGGGTTAACAGTTGCCCTTCCCACTCTTTGTGTTTTCAGCTTGAGGATCCACGAATGCACTGCTGCTCTGAGCTGTTTCACAATCGCGCTGCGGTGAGTAGAATTTAAAAGTTTGTCATTTGTGTCTGATATGGTTGCAGTACAGCAGAAGCAGATTCTCTTTGAGATAAACATCAAAGGACTTCATAAATCTGTTTGGTCTGTCAGAAGTTCAGCTAAATGGAAGTGTCTAACAAATTGGGCTGCGTAGAGTATAGTGATTGGACATTCCTTAATAAACAAAAAGCAAGACAATTATAACAGAGGAGAAATTTGCAATGCAACATAGGAGCTCTGCAAGAAAATGGAACACTTCTAAATCTCACACAACACTTGCAGGAGCCTCCAAGTGCTCATTTCTAACTTTTGTCCCGTGCACATTGGCTGCTGTGTTGTAGCAAGGGTGGACATCCGACCAGTAGTTTTGAGAAACTGTGTACAACACTCATGCTTCTGAAATATTTGTGCTAGCATGCTTTTGAGCAGAATAGGCCTCATTATGGGCTGCATGAAGGGCCTGCTGCAATTTTCCATTACATCTGTCAGTCCTGCATGTACAAACAAACCCATGCGATCATGCAGATATTATTGACTTCTTCTTAAATAATTTTTTTCATTACTTTGTTGTACTGTCTTAAAACAGTGCAGCAATATAGTGAAATAAGTGATGCAATGAAAGGGTTGCTACCCCCTTTTGTGATATAACTGTCATTGTAGTTGCACAGTAGACTGCAGTGTGGCAAGCAATCACCATTTCTACCAGCCACCATCTGGCCCTCATTGGTCACTCATCATACAATTTCAGTTTATTTAGACATGTATATAACATACCCACGAGATGCGGCAAAAAGAGGCAAGCACTGTATGCCTCCTGACAAGGGCATGCATTGGGCAGTCACCCATTGGGTTGAATTCCTCTAAAAACATTTACAGGAATTCAACCACTGACCGATTTCTTGGACACAGATGGAGCCACATAAATATCTGAATAATCAGGCAGCCCGAAAAAACAAATTTTGATGGTAAAATCAATTTTATTATTTTTTTTATGCAAGCAAAGCTGAGTATTCAATTAAAGAATTTCACTCTGTGTTGTGCTTCGTTTAGGATTGTCACTTATGTCGAGGAAAAAAAAAAACTACCGAGAAAGGGAAAGGGAGGGTTCTAATACCCCTCTCACATGGGCAAATTGAGTGTCATGTTGAACGAGTGCACTTCGCCGCCAGTGTCATTCCCAGGCTGTCATACAGGAATGCTTAGTGACACCCGCTGTAGAATGCACTCGTCAGCGAGTGTCTTCGGTGGGTTCACTTCACCGCATCAAAGTGTGTAGCCTCTGTAGCAATGCATAAAAGATAGATTAGTATTGAAAAAACAATCAGTAGTAATTTAAACAACTTTTCTCGTGATTGGAAATGCTGTAAGCTAATAAAATGTGCTATACTAAAGAAAAAATAGAGTTAATTCACTATTCTTGCTCTCAGGCTGTTTACATGTAATGGCTGTAATGTTTATGCCTGTGCTAGCTACCCTACCTGTGCATGCCACCATCGTTTTTCCGAGTTTAATGGGCGGAAGTAGTGCATCAATGACGACATGGTGAGACGAGGAGACCAAGGCACTCATACTTAGGGTGCCTCGATAGTACCATTTCTTGCTGTTTAGGATGGTGACTCATTCGTTGTTGTCATACAAACGCCATATAGCCGCACCTTTGCGGGTAATTGGAAGCGGCTGGAATTCGCATTCATGGCGTGCTCAAATGGCACATTCTTTCTTCGAGTGCGCATGGAGGTGGAATGCTGCCTTGCTCAGCTGCCGAATAAGTCGAGCAGAGCGTGACGGTGTGTTACAGCCACAGTCACTGTGCATCGCTCGCGTCTTTGGCAGACACGCTCTTGAATTTGCAAAGTTGATGCAAATCTCAATTGTCTGAGCGCATGAAAAGTGATTGGAGTTTTGGAGTGGTCTGTAAGCAACAAATAATCGCAGCCATAACACGCTACAAATGCTCACGATCCGTTCTTGTGCCGTCTGCAATTGAATTGACCATTTACCTCTGATTGCCTCGGATGCGACGCTCTCTTGTCTTAGCTTATGATTATCCATAACGTTATTGCGGTTGCAGTCAATTACTTTATATGCACGAAAGCTTATTCTAATTGCTGTTTTAAACTGAAACACACTGTTATTTTGCAAACGGCTTAAAATAAATATATGTTGTGCCTACTGATTCAGCCATTGCCACTGCCATCAATTCCAAAGGGCACATTTCTTTCTTGTGTAGCAACGCGCTGCCAAAGTGACACTTAAGGATGACACGGCTACAGTAAAACCTTGTTAATACATAGCCGCTTAATAAGTAATTCTGGTTTAAATATAGTCATGATGAATCCTCAGCCCTGTCGCCATTGAACCTAATGTATTGGCTGACCGCTTAAGAGGTAGTCGCTTAATGCATGCCAAACGGCTAGTGCGTTGTACTTACCGTAAAATACTGGGAAGCGGCCACCTCACTTTCACTGAAAATTGGGTTAATCTAGATATGGGCGCATGTCCGGTCAAAGCAGTAAAAACCAAGATGGCGGCCAACAAAAGCGTTAAGCAGGGCTACGGAATCGAAGAAAGTATGTTTATTTTCAAATGGCAAATGATGGGTACACTAGCGCCTACTCATCGTCACTGAACCCAGCGAACAACTCTTCCGAGTCAGTGCAGAATAGGAGGTCAATGCATTCGTCGCTGACGCTCGCGTGACTTGAACAGGCCATGGGCTCTCCGGTGCCTGCAAGTTGGTTATGCAAGCGCCCGTCCTCGCTGTCGTCCAATGCGACACTGATACCACACCCCTTGAAGGATCACACGACCATCTGTTCCTGGCGACGGTGTAGGAGTGCATCATAGGGCTAGCAGATTGCACAAGAAGTGTTGGAACAGGTGCTGCGTGCATGCTTTATCAAGGTGTCTCTCACAAAAGCCCTGCAACCACTGGGTTTTCTTTCAAGGACTGTTCATTGTTACTCTGCATATTCTTCACCCCCATCGGTGTTTCCCTTTCCACCGCAAGGAAGCGAATATCCCCTCATGGCCCCTAACGGTCTCGTATTGACCATAGTGGGGTGAATATTTCGACTGATGCTGGCGCTTTGGTGGGGGTGGGCGTTTATCATATAATTTTCAGAATTCTGAAGTTTTGGAAATGGTAATACTGGGGCGCTTGTGCGAAACTGGCACTTCCACAGTATTTTACGGTCATTTTTGGTGCGTACAAGCAACGAAATGTCGTGTGTGCGGGCTATAGATACGTAGTGAAATTGTGGCACACGAACATTTGACCATTCTGCAGTCACCACCACCGGCGGTGGCGTCAAAACATGGTAGCCATGATGTGTTTCCGGCTCCCATAGCTTCTAGCACTTCCACATCGTCGTCATGGATGACGAGATGGTTGATGGCCCTTCCGTATCCGATGTGGCTAGGGTGTTGGCTGTCATGAGGGCGTTCACAGAGAAGTGGGGCCTGATAGAGAAACTGGCTCGCAGCCTTACTGAGCTTTTGATGATTCCGTCGTCACTGCAAGGCCACCATGGCGGCAAGTGAAAATCAGATTTTTTGCTGCCTGCTCACAAAAATTGTCTGCATGTGTGTTTGAGTGTGAATTAACGTGTTTTTTTTTTGGCCGGTAAGTATATACCGTAAAATTCCGAGCAAGCGTCCCCACCCGTGCAAGAGCCCCCCCCCCCCTAACTTCACTGCTAATTTCAAATTTCCGCACCGTTCCGGGAAAGCGCCCCCCCTCCCGCTCCGCACCAACACTGGCCTGCCACATCCAGTCCACGAAAATAATGGCAAATTTGGCAAATTGCACCGGTGTGCATCGGGGCGCCCCGATGAGCCATTTCATCGAATCATTGTCGTACCCGGGTGCCCCAGTGGGCACACGAGTGCATCGGGGCGAACTGCGCCTGGCGGTCTGTAGTTCACGGACCGCCGGCCGACGGCGAGATCTGCCTCTCGCATGGCACAGAGGAGTTCCCTGCGGCACAGCGACGTGACCACTCGGCGACAGAGGAGTGGTCGCGGCTACGCTCTGGCATCGCCGGCAGCTTCACCGCTGCTAATCACTCGCCACCGATATCGTCGCTAGGCCTTTTTCAGTTCACTTCGAATCAGTAGCAGACGGCACTTCAGCACGAACCGCCGACGCTCCCAAGCAGCAATGTTTTGTTACCGTCGTTTCCGCTTTACCCTCTCCTCGCAATAATTTCACACGATGAAGAAAACATGCTGATATTTGCGGCGCCACCAGCTGCGATGCGAGCATGGCCGAGCCGCGATTCGCTGTCCGCCGTCGGTAGCCATGCACTGCAGCTGAGCTTCACTTGTATCGGAACTCTCATTAGTGCTAAACGTTTCACCGTGGACGTGGTTTTTAATAAAGTGAACATTGCGCGTCACTTTACTCTAGCGGACATAATTTTGCCCGGAATAGAATGTTCGTGTCGCCGGTCGCGGCGACGCGCCGGTGCAGCGTCGCCGCGACCGTTCTTTCGGTTTCTTTCGGTGGTTTTCAGTAATGGTGGTTTTGAGAGTGATAAGCACCACTAACATATCTTTGGCTTAATAAAGTTCATGTTCAATAAAATTTTAAGGCTATTCCCACTGCGCTTCTTTTTTTTTTTGCGGGAAAATTTTGTCGTGGCCATCTTGAATTTTGGTGCTGTTCCGGGATAGCGCCCCCCCCTAACTTTGCCAGTAATTTCGACTTGCTCGAGGGGGGGCGCTTGCTCGGAATTTTACAGTAGACGCTCATCTGCCATTGTCGGTTAATTAGTACATTGCTTAGTGCGTACCTGATCTACGTTCCCCGCCAACTATGTATTAAGGAGGTTTTACTGTATAAAATATACTATATACAAAAATACGTGCACAAAACAAAAACAAAATAAACTAGCTATTGGCAGAGTATAAATATTGCATGATTAAAATTTATTGAAAGGCTTTATGTAAAATTCAATACGCATTTCAAATTTTCAAGTTGCAAATAATTTATTCATAAGGCATATTAATAGCCTACGAAAAACAGAACAATATATGGAAGTCTAGAGGACTACAATATACATGATGCTTTATCGAGGAAAGTTTCAATAATTAAGAATGTATTTATTAGTGACAATTCTGTTGTCTGCTATGTATAAATTTCAGCAAAGCTGATTTAGGGAGGACTAGAAAATGTGCAATCGGTATGCCAGTGGGGGGGTTAAATCGGCAGCTGGCACCATGAAGATTGAAGTGCAGAAATCGTGCATGTACCCTTGACACAGCAGCATTGTAGGTGTAGGCTGTGATTTGCAAATTTAGTTTGGAGCTTTATGCCCACAGATGAGGGTATGCTGTTCTGTGCGGTAAGCACACTTTCAAACTTGGTAAGCATTCGCTGCAGGTGCCACCTCATCGCCCGCGCACCCAAACTCCACTTCCTGCACAGGCTGTGTGTCCAGCCCATGCATGTGATCTCTCATGTCTGTTGCAGTCTACTATGGGTACCACAAGCATGACGGCTCTAATTGGTCGCTACCAGCTAGGCCTAGCCAGCACCACATCATCAGGAGTCGGTGGCGAAAATTGTGGTTTGCTGCAGAGTCAACTAAACTCTCTTCACTCCTCGCAGTGACCATACGGCACTCGGCAATAGGGAGGAATCCTTGCTAGGCAAGCCGAGGAATTGGCTTGACAACGAAAGTGAGAGCGCAAACAGCCTGAATTGTTTCTGACTGCCATGTTTGTGACATAGCGCTCGCTGATCAGTCCAAAAAATTTAGTGGCATACCGCGCACCATCCGAAAGGTGGTTGGCAACTATAAATAACACGCTGCCATGGTGTCCAAAATAATACATCCATGTTTTAGAATAATGCAGCTGTACAAGCTTTATAGGGTATCCTTTTCTTACACTGCTATTTGAGTAGGACAAAATTAATTCATAGTCTCAATTAGTTGCAACACCTGTGATATGTTTGGCACTCCTTGCACTGCCCCTGCGCCTTCCATCATAGCAGCACACCGGGTTCCTGGCCACATTTATGGTTTGGAACCACTGGGTTAAGATGTTCTTACAATTCGCTTAGAGCTGCGATGCCCGGACCACATGTAGTAAATTCCGATTCACGTTGAGCGGCCATGCTCGGACCACGTGCAAACGCATGGTAATCGGCGTGCCTAACGATCTCGTTCGTCAACATGAATAGACGTGTCAGTCGCGAGGGTCAGAGACGAAACCTGACGTGCCGCCCTTAACCTTTCCTCCCCCGGTGAGGACGTTCACCCCGCTCCGGTAACCCGCCATCTCTACTCCTCTACCCCATGTCCTGCAGTGGCAGAGAAGAGAGGGGGAGATTGCCCGGATGATGGAGGGTATAAGAAAGCCCAGCCAGCAGCCACGTGGAAGAACACTTTTGCTTTGCCCTAGCATGCAGGTGCATGCACGCTGAACTTTTCTTGTACGTTTTCTTTGGAGCACACCGCTCACTCGTAACCATGTATTAAACTTCTGTTACTTGTTTTTACGTCGCCTCGTCTTCCCTACCAGACCCTCTCAATAGTCAACCTGGTTCGAGCTACAAGCAGACGCTGTTGAAGGTACCCCCAAACCCCGGTCCGTAACAACTGTATGGCAGCGGTGAGATCCATCAAATCCCAACCCGCTCTGCAACTGGATGCCAAGCGGTGATACATAGATCTACAAGCCTCGTCTACCAAGTCGCAACTGAATGCAGCATTTGTTATGGTCTACGCCGGATTCTTGGCTGCAAGTTGGTGAGTGTGGGACTTTCTTTGCTGAGTTTTGCCAGGTTTTGTTGAAGTGTTAAAACAGAACAGGTAATTAGAGCTATTGTTGTCGCCTAGTTATGTTGCGGCAAGATAGTTGTGTACAGTATGTACAGTAGAGAGAGCAGCACTGAAAACAGCCATGAATTTGAAGTCGTTGCGTAAACCGGAGTTGTTGAAGCTAGCGAAGGAGTTGCGCCTGGATGTCACTGACGCACTCCGAAAACCAGAGTTGATTGAGGCTATTCTTGCTCTAAAGGCTGAGGATGATGAGCTTACGGAATGCCTAGAGATCATTAGAGAGAGGGAAACTGCAAAAAGTCAGGCAGAAGAGTGTGAACGACAGGAACGTAAAGAACAGAAAGAATGTGAAGAACGGGAACATGAAAAACGGGAACGTAAACAACGGGAACTTAAAGAACGGGAACGTGAAGAACAGAAAGAAAGGGAACACGCACTAGAATTGAAGCAACTCGAGATTGAAATGGAACGAGCTCGAGCAGCAGGGCAGAGGAGCGATGGAAACAGTGCAGGAGAGCACGTATCATTAAATATGACAGAGCTAATGCGGACTTATAAGCTCGGAGAAGACATTGGTTTGTTCTTGATGAACTTCGAGCGGACGTGCGAGAAGCAAGGGTTGTCTCGCAAGTCGTGGCCACAGTGTCTGCTCACACTGTTACCGGGTGAGGCAACGGACGTAATCGCTCGCTTAACCAGAGACGAAGCTGAGGATTATGATAAGGTAAAGTCCAGTTTGCTGAGAAAGTATAGGCTGTCAGCGGAAGCGTTCCGGCGGAAGTTCCGCGAAATGAAGAAGGCTTGGAATGAGTCCTATACAGAGTTTGCATATAAGCTTATGTCAAACATGGAGGAATGGCTCAAGGAACAAAAGGCCTATGGGGATCACGCAAAGGTTGTTCAGTGCTTTGCACTGGAACAATTTTATAACCGGTTACCTGAGAACGTGAGGTACTGGGTTCAAGATAGGCCAGAAGTTAGTACGATAGCCAGAGCCGCTGAACTAGCCGAGAATTTGTGACTTGTCGAAAAGGCGATCTCAGTTTCAGGTTCGGCAGGCCGAAGCTAGGGCCTGGAAAGAGAAAGAACGAGCTGGTGATTGAGGGTGCCTCAAAATGTAGTACTTCCAGGTTGGAAGGGACCCCTGGAGTTACAGCAGAGCAGCAAAAGAAATTGAAAAAGGGGAAACCCTTTTTTTTTTTTCTACAACTGTCATAAACCAATAAACCAGGGGGGGGGGGGGGGGGGGTATTCTGTAAGAGTCCACCTAGTGGACTGTCCACTTCGGCTGTTGCGATTGGCTGCCGCGTCACGAGCGCAAAGGTGCCAGCCAGTCTCCTTCGCGCTTGTGAAGCGGCAGCCAGTGGCGACAGCCGAAGTGGACAGTCCATTAGGTGGAATCTTACAGAATACCCCCCAGGGCACATTGCTGTGCAATGTGACGAGGTCAAGGTAGTGTTTTTATCAGTTGGTTGCAATGACGAGAATATGAAGTTGCTCAAACCGTATATACGCGACCTTGAGGTAAACGGGAAACCATGTCGCATGCTGCACAACTCCGCGGCTACCATGGACGTGGTTCACAGCTCTTATGTTGAACCTGAGATGTTTACGGGTAAAAGCGTCTGGATAAAGCAAGCTGTAGGAATGCACAGTGCATGTCTTCCGGTCGCAAAGGTAGCGATTAAAGGTCATTTCGGTGCAGTTGAGATGGAAGCTGCTGTATCGCCTACGCTTCCTACGCAGTACCCTTACCTATTCTCAAATAGGTCAGATCAGATTTTGCGCGAGAAAGGGCTAATGTTTGTGGAGGCTAGCGTGATGGCTCAAACTAGACCGAAAGCTCGTAAGTTAGCTGCAAAAGCAGTCACGGAAACGGCACTAACTGAAGTGGATGACGGTTCGCAATCTCAGAAAGCGGAGATCAAGAATGCCTCTGCGTTGGAACCACAGCTGTTTCGCCCCGCGCAATCAGAAGTACCCGTAGTGGAAGCAGCCGAGTTATTGGAAAAGCAGTTGTCAGATTTGTCTATTGCACCCATGTCGGAAGGCCTACAGCGGCTGTTAGAGAGTTCAGCCGTGATTAAGGAACTAGTCTCTAAAGCGCAGCTGGAGCCAGAACAAACGACAGAGTTGCAGGAAGTCCTGCAAGAATTTCAGGATGAATTTGTAGATAGGCCAGGAAGGACATCGGTTCTTACGATCGGTTCTTACGCACGACATCGAGCTCACTTCTTCAAAACCGGTACATTCAAAGGCTTATCGAGTGTCACCGCACCAACGTGAGATTATGGATGCGGAAGTGAAAAAAATGTTGACTCTAGATGTGGATCAAGCCTTGCGAGAGCGATTACACCTCGCCTTTGATCCTAGTTGAGGTGCCGGGCAAGGATCCGCGTCCTTGCATAGATTACCGCAGGCTAAACGCGATCACTAAAGATCAAATTTATCCTATACTAAACATAGAAGAGCGCATCAAGAAGGTTAGTAGCGCCCGATTCATTTCGACACTAGATCTAGTTCGAGGCTACTGGCAGGTTCCGCTCACCGAGCAGGCTAGCAGATAGGCCGCCTTCATATCGCTGTTGGGAACGTTCCGCCCTAAGGTCCTAAGCTTTGGTTTGAAAAATGCCCCGTACTCTTTTTCAAGCCTTATGGACAAAGTTTTGAGAGGACAGGAAGATTTCACCTTGCCGTACTTAGATGATGTCGCCATATATTCCGCATCCTCGTCAGAGCATATGCGACATCTGAGAGCAGTGTTGGCCCGCATGCGTGAAGCCGGCTTAACTGTCAAGTTAACAAAATTTCAGATGGCGCAAGCGGAAGTGATCTATCTCGGTCATGTGATTGGACAGGGCCTTCGCTGTCCCTTTGAGCTAAAGGTGGCTGTGATATGACATCTCCCGCAGCCCCATACAAAGACCGATATCCGATCTTTCTTAGGGGTTGCAGGGTACTATCAGCGGTACATCCCAAGATATTCTGAACTAGCTAGCACTGTGACTGATGCTCTACGAAAAAGAGAGCCACAGAATGTCATTTGGGATGAAAAAAAGGAATCGGCTTTCAATGCCCTAAAGAGCGCACTGACGAGTCAGCCTGTGCTAAGATCGCCGGACTACACGAGGGGATTTGTGGTTCAGTGCGATGCTAGCAAGCGAGGCATGGGCATTGTACTATGCCAAAAGGGAGAGAGCGAGGAGGAACACTCCGTCCTTTACACCAGTCAGAAACTCACTAGTCGAGAACAGGCATACAGCGCTACTGAGAAAGAGTGCGCATGTCTAGTTTGGGCTGTTCAAAAATTGTCTTGTTATCTTGGGGGCTCAAGGTTTATCATAGAAACGGATCTTTGTCCTCTCAGATGGTTGCAGACAACGACTTCCAAAAATGGTCGCCTCCTGCGTTGGAGTCTCACTTTACAGCAATATTCTTTAGAGATACGTTATAAAAAGGGAACTCTCAATGGCAATGCCGATGGCTTAAGTCGAAGCCCCTAGACCAAGAATCAGCCTCGATCGTTTTAGCAAAATCGTGTTTTTTTTCTTTCTGACGTAGGATTGGAAAGGTTTTGTTTTTGTTTACGCAGTTGGGTTAAGTCATGTCTCGTGAAGCATATAACAAATTTCTGTATGTATTTAGTGCTGCTGAAAGTTGGTAAAACTGACACTTTTGAGCGCAGAAATAAGCCTGGCAGAACTCGGTGGGGATTTGTCTCGCGCTTGCTGACTGAGCGGTTGAGTCTCGGTGAAGTTCTGCAGATGCATGTGGTGAACGAGAAACTGCTGTGGACTCTTCTGAGGCATCTAGACTCTGACTGGGACACTGGGCTACGTTGGAGAACATTACAGTGTTTTGTGCTCAAGATGGCTGTGCGACAACCTACGACGACTGCAAGCATCGGTCTGCGTCATCCCTCTGGCCAGCGGATGCCGTCCCCTGCCCATCAGGATCTCCTTCAGCAGCAGGGCAGTCTGTTATGATTCCCTTAGAGCTGCGATGCCCGGACCACGTGTAGTAAATTCCGATTCACGTTGAGCGGCCACGCTCGGACCACGTGCAAACGCATGGTAATCAGCGTGCCTAACGATCTTGCTCGTCAACATAAATAGACATGTCAGTCGGGAGGGTCAGAGACGAAACCTGACGTGCCGCCCTCAACCTTTCCTCTCCCGCTGAGGACGTTCACCCCGCTCCAGTAACCCGCCATCTCTACTCCTCTACCCCATGTCCTGCAGTGGCAGAGAAGAGAGGGGGAGATTGCCCGGATGGTGGAGGGTATAAGAAAGCCAGCCAGCAGCCACGTGGGAGAACACTTTTGCTCAGCCCTAGCGTGCAGGTGCATGCACGCTGAACTTTTCGTGTACGTTTTCTTTGGAGCACACCGCTCACTCGTAACCATGTATTAAACTTCTGTACTTGTTTGTACGTCGCCTCGTCTTCCCTGCCGGACCCTCTCCAATGGTCAACCTGGTTCGAGCTCCAAGCAGACGCTGTTGAAGGTACCCCCAAACCTCAGCCTGTAACAGTGTTCTCTTTTTTGGTATGTCTGCAGGCCTTGCAACATGAGGAGAACTACCAGGGTGCTTTGGAACAACTGGAGCGTGCATGCTCCTTGGAGCCCCATTGGACTGAGCCTCGAGATAAAGCCCAGAACCTGATGGCACACTTGCAACGACTGGCCAACGCTGTTTCACATAAGGTGTAGTCTGCTACAATATCTGTTGCATCATTGCTAACAACTGTGGGCTGGCGTTTGCTTAATTTTTGCGACATGGTGCGCATTCTGCACTTCTCATTGCTTGCCATTATGAGATTTGACCTAAAATAGCATTTCTTTCCCTCAGCTTATCGCTGTAGTCATCACCAGCTGTGTGTAACTCACTGCTCTGACAGCAAGCAGGTACAGCTTAGTACAGGACTTTAGAAAAAACCCCATGTTGGTTTTCATGCACTGCAAAAACTTCCTCATGCTATTTCAGAGGCATGTCCTTGAACAGAAATTAGGTGCAGCGCTGACTACTTTGAGTGCAATGTGTGTGCATACTTGTTATTCCATTCGCTGATCATGTAGTAGCTTGCTAGTGGTGAATTTATGTTTCAAGGACATTGGCAAGACCGCAGGCATTCTCCAGTGTAAGACGGGTGTACGGAATGATGACAACAATCCAGGAAATACTGTTGCCCTGCTTTTTGTCTAAAGGGCTTGCCGCACCTCTGTGCTCATGAAATTTTATTGTGCCAAAAAACTTGCTTGGAGATCTTGTGAAGGGGGCTACACTTGATAGTGCATGTGTATTTCAGTGATATCTAAATCTGAGAGCCTTCTCTTGCAGGGTCACCTTAAACCACGCAAGATCAAGGCTTTGCTAAGCAACCTAAAGGTGCAGCCGCTAGCAGGTCTTGAGCCGGCCAAGTTGCAAGATCTGTGTCCAGGAAAGAACAGTGGCCGCCTACTCACTGTCAAAGTGGCCTGCAGTGTCCTCTCCCAGGATCGCTTCCCATTGTAAGGTTTTTGCACAGGCTCCTCGTGTTGACAAGCTGTGTACTTCTTTACACTGATCTTGCATGTTTTTCATTTGGTTTGTTTCTAATGACTGTACAGTCATTGGGAAAAAAAGTTGCACAGGTGAATAGTAGTCAGAGAAGCAATATCTATAGACATAGCACTGCATTTCATTAATATGCCACTATGAAGCATGCTGGGCCATTCCCAGTCTGCAGTCAGAGGGCAGTTCAGCCGACACTTATTGCTTCACCTCCCACTCGGAAGCCAGCCACTCGTCACACTGCTTGCAAGCAGTAACAATCTATCAAATCACCCTTATGGCTGGAGAATGGCAGCGTTCCAAAACTCAGGCTATCAGTGCTCTTGTGTCTTACAGTGCTGTGTGTTGAACATTGCCACTTTGGTCGCTGGTCATTTGCGTATATCTCTCATTCCCCTATCACTGTACATGCTGCAGCAGCCCAGGAGTTACAATGTTCCTCTGCTAGAGCACATGGTCACAGGATTACACCTTGCAGCAGCAGCTGCATTTTAATGTGGGTTCTAAACAAGAATGTAGGATGTAGTACTACTAAAGTTTTGTAGTACGGTAACCTTTTTTGTGCTGTGGACAAGTCTCACCCCTGTATTCTTAAATCATTCTCCACTCAAAGCTTTTCCTCCACTCAAGCGAGTGGAACACAGTGCCGCCGTCGACTGAAAAACGTGCTACTCTTCTCAAGAGTAGATAAGTAGATTAGTGGCCTGCGTTAGAGCACAGCCACTCGGTGCCCACAGCACGGCACTGGTCGAGCTGCGTCATTATAGCTGGCTCATATGCTGCTGTTGGCGATAGGGTCTTCCAAGATGAATCATAAGCTAGATACTTCATGTGCGGATCAGCTGGTCTTGGATCACTGGAGAGGGCAGCGTTGAATGTTGTCGCTCCATCCAGGTAGAACCAGGCATGGTGTACTTCAGCCATTGGTCAGGAAACTACTGCTAGTGCAGCGAAGAAAACGTGTGACATAGGGAACCTGCATTGTAAACCGAAGCGGATGAGGGGCTTGCGTCAGAGCACAGCTACCGAGCCCACAGAACAGCGCTGGTCGAGCTGCGTCGTTTATAGCTGGCTTGTATGCTGCTATTGTTGGTGATAGGCTGTTCCAAGATTAATCAAAGGCTGGGTGCTTCATGTGCGGATTGGCTGGTCTTGGATCTCTGGAGAGTGCAGCGTTGAATGTTGTCGCTCCATCCAGGTTAAACCAGGCCTGGCGATTCAGCCATTTCAGCGATTGGTCAGAAAGCTACCGCTAGTGTTGCGAATAAAATATGTGTGACGGAGTGAACCTGCCTTGTAAACAAAAGTGGATTAGTGCCTTGCGTCAGCGCATAGCCACCGAGCCCACCGTAGAACCACTGTATAACCGCGACCGAAATTTCAGGCGCCATATGGTGCCCTGGTAAATTTTTCAGATTTCACAAACATGGATAACTGTAAAGATAGTTTCCACCATAGAGTCTTGCTTATGGTTGCTCGTACGATCACTTTCTTTGGTGAGGCAATTTCTCAGCTTTATGAATAGCATTTGACTGCTGCAAATACGTCTTCCTCAACTTCGCACCAAACCATAACTGAGGCCCTCTGACTCCCCATATGCAGCACTGATTAGGCTTAATGGCCTAGGCGATGTGACCACTCATCACCACTATGTGAATGTGGTCTTGATGAAAATTTTCTGCTTGCCAGTATGGTGGTGAGCAGCAAGTTGTTGCGGGAGCTTGTCGTGAATATGTTGGTAACATGTAGTCACAATTAGTAATCGAGCTTGGGGTCATGGGCAGAGGCTTGACTGACAGGCGTAGAAACAGCTAGTGGTGTTGTTGGTGATCGGCTGGCAGCTATTGTGAATGCCTTCCAAGTTCGTCTGTGGGCTTACCGGACACAACACAGCCTAAAGTGCCAGTGTTGTACTGTTAGGGTCACGTGCGACATATGCACTCGCGGCTTTGAGGGCATCACGATGATATATGATGTTGGGTTGCGCCACGGGCAAGCATGGAATGCCTACCATGGGCGGTCATCACGGAAATTCAAGGAAATATTACTTCACTGAATTACAATACCGAAAAAAAATTTGTCAATTAATTTTTCATTGTGCTGGTGATCTAAAGACTAACAAATTAATTTTTTCATTGAAATTTAATTTTTCTTGTATCGAGCGTAATGCACACCGTGATCACCACACGAAGAAGCGTTTATTGAAGACACGGGAACGCATATATAGCCGCGCTTGCGCACAGCGTTGCTCTCCTTGTTCGCCCAGTGTTGCTGCCTTGGCTGGCCGTTGCATCCTCCTTTCTTTGAAGAAGGAAAACACTGAAAACACAGATAGGACTGAAAGCATTGAAAGCACTGAAAGCACTGAAAGCACTCAACATCGATGCGTAGCAGTCGACACTCCTAGGCTGTTTCAGTCTGCTGGAACCCGTGCGTGTAGGCCAGGCGGTCTGGGGGTCTTCGCGGTCTGGTAGATCGTCGCAGTGAATCTGCAATGTTGGGCACTCCTGGTGTGCCTGCTGGTGGTCGGTCCTGTGTGGCCTGCGGAGGTTCTTGCCTCTGCTGTGTGACAGCGCTCGGAGATGAATCAGGGGCGTCGTCGCAGTCGTCCGCCTGGTAATGGAGGGTTCGATAGAACGCTTCTGGTGTTTTGCGAAGGTGCTGTCTATTTCGACGGAAAATCCGGCTATCCTCAGTCAGAACGGTGTACGATCTCGGGGCCACGAGAACTTGGACTTGCGCTTTGATATCCCATCTACCATTTCGGAGGATTCGGACGACGTCTCCCTTCTGTAGCGGAGGTAGTGGTCTTCCTGAGGTCCTTGCCTGAACATGTTTTTGAACGAGACCTGAGGATGACGCTGAAAAATTTGGAAGTAGCGTTCTTAGACTTCGTCCCATTAGCAGTTCCGATGGTGAACGGCCATCTTCGAGAGGACACACCCTGTAGTTGAGAAGGCCCAAATAGAAGTCCTCTTTCTTGGTCTCAGTCTTGCCCAGAAGCCGCTTGACCACTTGTACGCCCTTCTCGGCGAGCCCATTGGACCTGGGAAAACGTGGACTTGAAATCGTATGCACAAAGTCATAACGAGCCGCAAAATCTTTAAACTCTTTTGACGCAAACTGCGGGCCGCCATCACTGCAAACTTCTAGTGGTATTCCATGCCTTGCAAAGATCTGACGTAGTTTATGAATGACAGTTGTTGCAGAGGTCTCCTTCAGGTGCTCGACTTCTGGAAAATTAGAGTAGGCATCATAGACAACCAAAAAATGCTTTCCGGCGTGTTGAAAAAGATCTGTACCAACTCTGGCCCATGGCATGTCTGGAACGCTGCGCTGGCACAGGGGCTCGTCAGGCTGTCGATAAGCAAACTTCTTGCAAACGTCACACCTGTCAATGAACTGAGCAATATCTGTTGACATTCCTGGCCAATACATCAACTTGCGAGCCCTCGATTTGCATTTTCCTAAGCTGAGATGCCCTTGGTGCACTCGTCGCAGCATCTCTGTTCGCATGCTTGCAGGCACGACTACTTTGGTTCCCTTGAGGAGTACTCCGTTGACTACAGAAAGTTCTTGTGTGAAGGACTTTAGTTCACCTTCTATAGGCATTGATGACTGCAGCCTGGAGATGACGTCTTGCGCCGTTGCATCACTGGCAGTTGCTACCTGCAGACGGGATAGGGTGGCTGGTCCGACGACGGCAGTCAGGGCGCCCACGGCATGAACTTCAACGTCCGTTGTGCCTTTTTCTGGTTGTTCCCGTGATGGGATTCGTGACAATGTGTCAGCAACAACCAATTTGCTGCCTGGAACATACTGCAACTCAAACTCGTACTTGAGCAGTCGAAGAAATAGTCGTTGCAGACGCGGTGGCATGTCGCCTATTTCCTTCTTGAAATTGCCAATAATGGGTTGTGGTCGGTTTCGATAACGATATGTCTTCCTATGACATAATCATTGAACTTTTCACAGCCGAATGTTATGCCCAGGGCCTCTTTTTCTATTTGGGCGTACCTTCGCTCGGTTTCTGTGAGTGCCCGCGACGCGTAGCCTACCGGGCGCCAGTCTCCTCCATGTTGTTGGAAAAGCACTGCTCCGAGTGCAAATGCTGACGCATCCGTCGACAGTTTTGTGGGAAGCTCGGGATTAAAGATAGCCAGGACGGGCGCTTCCGTCAGCATCATCTTGAGCTGCGCCCACTCACGCTCGTGAACATGCGTCCATTCGAAAACTGTGTCCTTTCTAATCAGGCTGCGCAAGGCCTCAGTATGGTCTGACAACAGTGGCAAGTACTTGCCGAAATAGTTCACGGTACCAAGCAAGCGTTGAACGTCTTTCTTGGTCGTTGGCGGAGGGTGGTTTAAAACGCACTTTATCAGGTCGGGATCGGGCTCAATACCTTTGGAACTAATCTTATCACCCAAGAAGCTGATTTCAGTGCGTCCGAAAATGCACTTTTCTGCATTCAAAGTTAGGCCCTCTGCCTGTGCCCTTTCCAGCGCTTTGAACAGGCGTTCATCATGTTCCTTTTGCGTAGAACCCCACACTAGCACATCGTCAATGTACACACGTGTTCCCGGGAGGTCGTCAAATATCTGGCTCATTGTACGCTGGAAAACTTCGGGTGCAGATGCAATACCGAACGGCAGTCTGAGATACCGATACCGGCCAAACGGCGAACTGAATGTGCAGATTTCTGATGTCTTTTTGTCGAGAGGAATTTGATGAAACCACTGTTGGCATCGAGTCTGCTGAAATACTTTGCATGCGCTAGATCCCCTTCGATTTCTTCCCGACATGGCAACTGAAAGTGCTCTCTCTTCACCGCCCTATTAATTGCTCGCGGGTCCATGCATACTCTTAAGTCCCCATTTTTCTTCCTCACGATAACCAGGGGACTTACCCAGTCTGATGGTTCTTCCACCTTCTCGATGATGTTTGCAGCATTCATCCGGTCAAGTTCTTTCTTAAGTGGCTTCTTGAGGGCGAAAGGTACACGCCGGGTTGGCTGTACCACAGGGACAGCGTCCTCTCGAAGCACCATTTTGTACTCGCACCGCGTCCTGCCAATGCCAGTGAATAACCTCGGGAATGCCTGCTTTAGGCTTCCATATGCTTCGCTGCTGTCCACCGCGTTCACTCTGTTGACCAGACCAAGTTGCTCACTTGCCCCGAGGCCCAGAATGGCTTGCTTCTTCTTTACTATGAAGAACTCAAGTAGCACACGCCGTTTGTCTAACTGCACGGCGAGGCGAACCTTGCCACTGTGTGGTATTTCGCCACCCCCATAATGGCGCAGGATGCTCCTCGTGGGGTACGGCTGCTGCTTAGTTCCGAGCCTTTTGAACAGCGAACGCGGCAACAAGTTAGCCTGCGCTCCCGTATCGACCTTCAGCTGCACATCAGTTCCTTCAATGTTCGTTGTTATAATCCAGTCGCGACTTTCGGGGCCACGCTTACTTTCCGTCGTGCTGATCTCCAGAACGTCGAAGTCACTGCCACTCTCCGCTCCTTCGAACACGTCATCAACGGCTGCTCGCTTGCTTGTACAGCAGGCGGCGAAGTGATTAGGCTTCGTGCACTTGTTGCATGTCTTGCCGAACGCCGGACACTTCCTTGGCGCGTGCGAGAAGTTGCAGTACCGGCATTTTTGGCGTCCGCGTTTCGCTTGCGTTCGTGAAACAGGTTCAATCTTGTTTTCCTCCATCCACGCCCTATTTTGCGATTCGGCAAGTTCCTCAGCTTTGCAGCATTCTACTGCTGTAACCAGCGTCAAGTCTTTCTTTCGAAGAAGTTTTTCTCGCAGGGAAGTGCTGCAAATGCCATACACGATTTGGTCCCGCAGCATGGAATCTCGCAAATCCCCAAAGTTGCACGTTCTTGCTTTTAGTTGCAGATCCCGAAAGAACTGTTCAAATGGCTCTCCGTGTGCCTGACGACGCGAGCGGAACACATAGCGTTCGTAAGTCTCATTACGCTTAGGCAAGCAGTAGTTTTCAAACGCTTTAACCAACGCGTCGTAGTCATTAGCTTCCTCCGGTGATAGGTTCAGGGTATTAAACACGTCAATAGCTTCTTGACCCGCAACATGCAAAAAAATTGCAGCTTTCTGCTCCTTACTGCGTGGCTTCGTGGGCTCCGTTGCTATCAGGTACAGCTGGATGCGTTGCTTGAATGTCTGCCAGGACGCCGCTGCGTTGTCGCCCACTTGCAGTGGCTCAGGCGGGGGTAGGTCGGTCATGGTCCGTGAGCGAGCTACACTTCTGACACCATGTATCGAGCGTAATGCACACCGTGATCACCACACGAAGAAGCGTTTATTGAAGACACGGGAACGCATATATAGCCGCGCTTGCGCACAGCGTTGCTCTCCTTGTTCGCCCAGTGTTGCTGCCTTGGCTGGCCGTTGCAGGTAACGTAGATTATTTCCGGGCCCGGGCCGGGCCCGGGTCTCGCCATAAAAGTTTTGATCGGGCTCGGGCCCCCGCCCAATGTAAAAACGGGCCCGGGCCGGGCCCGGGCCGCGAAAATCGGCCCGTGCAGTGCTCTAATCAGAACGTAGGCAGCTGTTTCATGACTTACATGACACACATGTCATGCTATTCATGAAATGACCTATCATTTATATTCGCATTACACTTATGTCATAGTATGCCAATTTTGCTAAATACCAAGTTAACGATACGACAATGAGAGCACCAAGACCTATGCGGCTAGATAGATAGATAGATAGATACATAGATACTGTCAAAGTGGCAAATGTTCGCCAAGAAATGCTTCGCCTTTAATATCCGTGCCACACACTGTCACAAATTTTACCTGTAGACCGTATAGCTGGTCTTAGACCATCGCTATCCTATCAAGTTGCTTTTGCGAAGAAGGAACACAAACGCATGGCTCACTCCGGTTAATGGGGACTGGAACCATGGGATTCGCATATCCAAACAATTCACAACCTCAAGGGCTGTCTTAAGGAAAGCTCCAAACTTACGACACGATAGATGTTTTAAGCTGCGGGACGTTCTTGGAACAGGACGGCATCCTTCCTCTGCTTTGCGTGCTGCTCTAGCGTTTTAAATGTGAAGCAGTTCGTGGCGAACATTTGCTACTTTGACCGTATCTATCAATCTATCTATCTAGCCGCCTACGGCTTTGTACTCTCATGGTCGTTTCGTTAACTTGGTAACTATATGTACCAAAATTGGCATACTATGACAAGCGTATAGGAGGAACATAAACAATGTGTCATGACATGAATGTCATGAGATGCGTGTCATGTAGGTCATGAAATAGCAGCCTACGTCTTGGTGCTGTCATGGTCGTTTCGTTAACTTGGTAGGTACTGAAATTGCCACAGTATGACGTGAGTATATGACGAACATGAGTGATAGGTCATGACATAACTGTCGTGAACTATCATGTTGTGACATGTATTAATGTCATGTGGGTCATGACAATGACCCAGCGAAAAAGACTAACACTGAAAAGCCACTGAAATGGGTTCTGACATGGATACTAAGTGAAGGAAACTCTGAAGGATTATGGTAGAAGTCATCGTCCTGAGCATAGCTCAGCAAAAATGACAATGACCGCCGAAACAAGATTATCACTCAAAATCCACTAAAATGGGTTCTGACGTAGGTACCGAGTGAAAGAACCAATAAAGGATGATGGTCGAAGTCAGTCATGACCATGACAGAGCAAAAATACCAATGACTCAGCGAAAACACATTATCACTCAAATACCACTGAAATAGGTTCGGACGTGGGTACTAACTGATGGAAGCACTAAAGAATAATGGTAGAAGTCATGATCATGAGCATGCCTCAGAAATACTGACAATGACTCGCCGAGTAAAGATTAACACTCAAAAGCACTGAAATTGGTTCTGACGTGGGTAGTGACTGATGGAAACACCAAAGGATGATGGTAGAAGCCATAGTCATGAGCATAGCTCAGCGAGAATGACAATGACTCACCGAAAAAATAATAACACTCAAATGCCACTGAAATGGGTTTTGACGTGGATACTAACTGATGGAAACATTAAATGATGATGGTAGAAGTCACATCAATGGCCATGACTGAGCGAAAATGCCAGTGACTCAGCGAAAAGAGATAAGCACTCAAAAATGACTGGAATGGGATCGGACGTAGGTACTAGTGAACGAAACACTAAAGGATGACGGGAGAAGTCATAATCATGAGCATGACTCAGCAAAACCACAATGATTAAGCGAAAAATGATTAACGCTCAAAAACCCCTGGAATGGGTGAAGACGTGGGCAATAAGTGAAGCAAACTAATCGTCTTTCTTCTTCTTTCTGGGGTTTTACGTGCCAAGAACTGTTATGATTATGAGGCACGCCGTAGTAGAGGGCTCCGGATTAACTTTGACCACCAGGGGTTCTTAAACGTGCACTACAAACCAAGCACACGGGTGTTTTTGCATTTCGTCTGCATCGAAATGCGGCCGTCATGGCCGGGATTCGATCCCGCAATCTAGTGCTTAGCAGCGCAGCGCCTTAGCTGACTGAGCCACCGCGGCGGGTAAGAAAACACTAAAGAAAAATGACAACGACTCAGTGAAGAAATAATAACAGTCAATAACCACTGAAATGGGTTCGGACATAAATGATGGGTCATGACATGAATGTGCTGACATGCGTGTCATGCAGGTCATGAAACAGCCGCCTACGCCTCGGTGCTCACATAGTCGTTTCGTTAACTTGGTTCTCACTGCTTCGCATAACATCGATTCCCACAGGGCGAGTGAAAGCGTGCGAGGGTGAGCCGGGAAACGCAGGTTAATCTCGCGCACGCGAGAGGGGGGGGGGGGGGGGGGGGGCTGTGCGCACGGGGCCTTCGTTCACGCGCGAGGAACGGGGAGGAGGCCATGGAGATGGTAGAGGGGGGGGGGGGGATTCTCCTTACGCGGCTGCTGCTCACGGAGCTATCTTGAAAGCGATCTGCGACGCGACCGAAGTGTGCGCCCGCGGGAGCCTCATCTTCAAAGTGATCTGCGATGGGCCAAAGTGCACTCGCCGAGTGCCGGTAGCTGCGTATGCACGGCGCTTTTGACGTTTAGTTCATGTAGAAGCTAGAGCCAGCGCGACGGTCAATTTGTTCGCTGCCAGTGGTGCGCTTTGTCACTCCAGCGTTTTGACGAGCTCCTGCAGTCATAGCTCGACGAGTAGTAGTAGTAAACGTTTATTCCATGAAGGGGATTGAAGGTTGAGTGGGTGGGGCCCTCAGTCCAGGGCTCCACTGGCCTTAGCGGCTCGCTGGGCTTGGTCGAGGAGAGCCAGTTGGCTCTCCCGTTCCGTGCTAGCAAGCCAGGTCTCCCACTGCCTGTTTCTGGGTATTTGCCCTAATTTGGGGGAATTGATATTTAGGGGCCGCGAATTGCATTCCCACGTAATGTGGGCAAGAGTGGGCAGCTCTCCACACCGTGGACAGATGTCCGCGTATTGTGTGGAGCTTATATGGTGCTGTCGGTATAGATTTGTGTACGTGTTCGTTTGTAGTCGGCGCCAGTGACGAGCCTGTTCCCCGGTAAGGTCTGGGTGCGGATTACTAAATTTTTGGCGGTCACGTCGCTGCTTTTCCAAGATGTCACGTGAGCTTGTTATAGGTTCGTCGATTGGACTCGTCGGCGCTCGGATGTGAAATACGCGAGCTAGCCGATCCGCCCTTTCGTTTCCCTCCAGTCCCGTGTGTGCTGGGCACCACACAATGGTATGATATTCTTGTAAGCCATGTCCCAAAATGTTTAAGGCCACCTTGGGAATGTTTCCAGTTAAATAGAGGCGGCAGGCTACTTGGGAGTCTGTGAGTACCGAGGCTGACTCTCCTCTCCGGTCTTTATCCTTGATGGCTAGGCCGATTGCTACCGCCTCTGCCATACTGGCTGAGTTTGCTTTGGTAGAGGCTGCTACGGTCGATCGTTGGCTTACAGCCGCTAGGCAGTATCTGTTATTTTGTATTTTAGCTACGTCCGTGTAGATCGTTCCGGGATGCGAGCCGAAGCGCTTTTGTAGATTCTTAGCCCTTGCCTGCCTTCTAGGTTGATGATATTTAGGGTTCATGTTTTTTTGGTATTGAAGAAACTATTATTCGATTCCGTATTTCTCGGGGCATTGGGGTGGTTTCCTCGTTTAGGTACTGGGGTCGTAGGGGATACCCTAAGCGCTCGAGCAGGGCCCTGCCTGTTGGGGTGATATTGAGCCTTTCCCTTTGAGATATTATTACCGCGGATGCGTGCTCTTCGTACGTGTTGTGCAAACCTAGGGCCTCCAGTCTATCTGTGGCGGTATTTTAGGTAGCTCCAGGGCGGGTTTGTACGCCGTGCGTATCAGAATGTTGATGGCTCGTATTTCAATGTTTGTAGGGTGCTGGTAAGGTAGGCTGTACGTCACCCTGCTGGTTATGAAAGCTTGTATCAATCTGATTATTTCGTCTTGTTTAAAGCCCTTCCTGTGGAAAGTTACCCTGTGTATCATTCGGGCCACCTGTTGTACTGTAGATTTAAGCAAGAGTAGGGTGTGATCTACTCTGCTGTTACTTTGTAACCAGAGGCCCAGAATTCGCAGTTTTTGCACTTGCCTTATTGGTTGTTGGAGTGTTAGCCGGATCTCTGGTTCTGTGCGCGTGTATTTTGCTTTAATTCGAATAAATTCTGCTTTATCTGGCGCGCAGCACATGTCCGCCATGTCTGTGAAGGATTCTACTTTGTTTATTGCCTCCTGCAGGGTGTTTTCCTTATGCCCACTTGAGCCTGTCGACGCCCATAAGGTAATATCGTCCGCGTACAGTGCGTGACCTAGATCTGGTATTGTCTCCAGGGACAGAGCGAGTCTGCGCATTCCGATGTTAAATAGCAGTGGTGACAAGATGGAACCCTGCGGTGTGCCTCTGCCTGGTACCTGTATTTCTTCCGATCGGAGTGAGTCGACACCTATGGTGGCCGTGCGATCTTGCAGAAAAGAGCGTATGTAGGCGTATGTTTTCGAGCCACAAGCTAATTCTTTCAGATCTTCCAGTATGAGCTGGTGCGATATGGTATCGAACGCTTTCTTAAGGTCTAGCGCTACCACTATTCTATCGGAGCTGCCGGCTGAAGGGTTTAGGACTTCGTCTTTTAGCATGAGGAAAATGTGTTGGGCGGATAGATGGGGCCGAAATCCAAACATTGAAGTTGGGAAGGGTTGGTTGTTTTCTATGTGAGCGGTTAAGCGCGTTAGCACGACTTTCTCAAATAGTTTCCCTAGGCAGGATGTGAGGGAGATTGGTCGTAGGTTTTGAAAGTTTTTGGCCTTCGCGCGTTTGGGTATGAGGATTATTTTAGCCTCTTTCCACTCTCTCGGCACCAAGCCGGTCTCCCAAACCTCTGTGTTAAAGAAGTCTGTGATTTGATGAAGGGTTTCGTGACTAAGATTTCTTATGATAGCACTAGTGATTTGATCACTGCCTGGGGCTGTGTTTTTCTTTAGGGATTGCGCTGCCGCATGTACCTCCGCTACTGTTATTGGGGCATCTAGCTCATCGTTAGCTGCGCCGTCGTAGGCAGGGTAGTGCTGCTTTTGGGGAGGGTTTCCTATATAGGTTTCTCTAAGTTTCCGCAAAAGTTCTTCATCCGTACCTTCGAATTCGCTAGCTATTTGCCTTAGCGTTCTGGAGGTGGCTGTTTTAGTGCCTGATGGGTCCATCATACTGCGGAGTATGGCCCACGTTTTTTTTTGTGTAGGGTGCCCTGCATCGACGCACACAATTGTATCCAATTGTCATCATCCAAATGTTGGGCGTATTCATTCGCCTCTTGGGACAGTTTCGCTATTCTAAATTTTAGTTTTCGATTATGCCTCTGTCGTTTCCATCGTTTTATGAGGCTACGCTTGGATTCCCAGAGATGCAGTAGATGTGAGTCTACTGCCGGGACGTCGTCTGTTAGCGCCACCTTCTTGGTGGTCCGTGTCCCGTTCTGATTTCCTCCAAAACCTCGGAGCCACCGCCAGGGGCACCGGCAACAGTCACCAACGCCATGCGCTTTCAGTGCGAACGCGGGCAGAACGCCGACGGCGTTGACAACAGTTCTGCGTATTGCTGGTGCTGCTACATGTCCAAGTTTATACAGCTGATTAAACTACTATCCTTACTTCGTATAGCTCTCTACTAATTTGCTATCGCAACTGATGCTTCGCCTTTCGAGTGAAACTGCGACATTTTTATCATCCATTTTCATTTCCATTATTTATCATTTCTTTTTTTCAATTAGTATTACAAGTAATTTCCCGTATGTTGTCCTCGGTGTCACTGTTTGTTAATTACTTATTCATCTGTTTAATAGCATTTATTAAGCATATCATAAGAAGCCAACAAACAGTGACACCAAGGACAACATAGGAAATTACTTCTACTTCCTAATTGAATTAAAGAAATGATAAATTAGTGGAAATGGAAATTGATGAAAAAACAACTGGCCGCATGTGGGGAACGAACCCACGTATTCGCATTACGCGTTCGATGCTTTCACCATTGAGCTACTGCGGCGCCGTTTTCCCATCTACTTTCTGAGGTATTTATGTCTTACAACAATAATTACCCCGGGAGTGTTAGCAAGCACCACCACTCACAAACCTAGGCGGCGGATGTGGAACATCCTTTCCGCCGCAGGGGTCACGAGCACATGATTTTTTGGGGTGAAGGCAACTGGTCAATAAAGCAACATATGCTACCTGAAGGCGTCAATGTTGCCGGATTGGAGCCCTCGTTATGTAATGAACGAGACGAAAGAGAACCGAGGGGCGCGATCTTCATTAATCATATCATAAGAAGCCAAGAAACAGCAACACCACGAACAACATTTTCCCTATGTTGTCTTTGGCGTGGTATAATATCGCCGTTCACTAAACAGAAAAAAAGGAACTGCCGCTCAACACATAAAAAATCGGTAAATCTAGCTGCAAAATCGCTAAACTGTCCTCGCGAACAGGGCTAGGCGAAACAAACTTTACTAACCATTACCATTCGAACTCATGCCTGTGGGGCAACGAGCAATTGTCGGGTGTACACTAGTTATGCATGACTCGACCGAACAAAAGAAAAATAATTACTTGTGATTCCACATCTTGTTTGCCGTTAGCCCTCCGCTATTGGTCAAAAGTTGTCGAGCTACGCCCAATTTGATTTTCTGCCACAGTACATCACAAAACCATGAATACTCACCACGTCAAAGGGACGCGTACGCATCAAAGGTGCAATATTATGCCGAATAAAACATCTTTTTTTGGAATAGCCGGAGATGGCCCCGTTCCAAAACGAATAGAAGACATGTGCCCACCGATCACTCTGGCACTTGGTACTTGGAGCTGCAGCGTAAAATGGATTTATTTACGTATTATAAAAATTTCTGCGTGGAACTATAACGTTTTCGAACCCTTTCGGAAGAGATAAGATATTGCTCTGCCATCAAATGATCCAGTTTAGCGGCATTTTTAACCTTCCGATACACATCGCCGCAATTTTCAACCAGCCACCGCCGCATGAGCCCAAGGGTGCCCTGCAAATTTTTTCGCGCCTCTGGGCACCTTCTAACACTCCTCCTACTGTTTAAAGGCGTCACAATATGGTAGCTCTGGTGGTGCCAATGCACTTTGGGGGTCTATAAAATTGCTATCAGGTTAAAAATGAATGTGACGTCTACGAGAACATAGGAATGATACAAAAAGACTGCGAGTAGAGGGCAGGGGCCTAAATCAAGCCATCGCAGCTCTTTTCACACACCGAAAGGAGCTAATATAGGGGTAAATGCTCATCTGCTCTGATAGCTCAGCCCGAGGTATACGTTGGTAGAGACGCCTTTGGAAATATTGGCCGTATACCTTTATAGGACCCTGCTTACCCATCGAGCAGATGGTTCATGATCATAAAAAATTTGGTTACATTGCCTCCTTAGCAAAAGACTATGGTAGTGCCTCAAAACGCACCCAGAACAGTTTGTTGCTTTCCCCATTCTATATTTTCTAGGGTGATAACCGTTGCGGCGTTCTCTGGCACAGCTGGTAAACAACGAAGAGCAGGAGGATGAATCATGAAACGTTTCTTTCAACGAAGGTCTCATTATAAGGGGGTTTGCTATCGTAGGGCCTGCTGGTCCAGTGTGTCGCACCTGTTCATTGTTTGTGCAAAATTTTAGAAGTTGATAAGCATTCGTATTGCTTGTTTTGCACTATTTTATGCTACAAACTTCTAATGTCTATAGAGCATGCCACTGCTCATTACCGATAAGGTGGGCCAGCAGTAGATTCTGTAGCTATAAATGGGCTGCCTGAAAACACCCCTTTCATCATGGTTACAGTGGCCCCTGTTATCGTTACAGAATTTCCGGCTAATGAACTTTGCACTGAAGTAAAGCTCACAGCAACTGAAGGAAGTCTTGCTAATACAGGATTCGTTGGTTCTGTTGCCCAATCTGAGTGTATACTGCATAATATAGTTGCTTTGCTGCAACTGTGGCCCAGCCAGGTCAGGAATTTCCTCATGCTTTAACCGCATCTCCAAAGGCAATGTTGTACCAAATATAGCTTAAATAGACCAAAAAAGGGGGATGGAAGAAATGAAGAAATAAACGTGCAGCTAGCATGCTGAATTTCCACTCCTCTGTACGTTGGGCATTACTTAGCCCAGTCGTTGCGTCATTTCAATACAGTAGATGAAGGTCATGCTCCGTACGGGCGTCATAACTTGAATTGTACTTGACAAACCGCATGCAGTTATGAAGAGCCAGCTAGAATACGGAAAATGCCACCATGCCCTAGCCACTGGCCCGAAGAAGCCCAACACAGACCGCGTATTATCTATGTGGTCTATACCGACTGATATGATTATGCGATAAATTATGCATATTCATACACGTAGAAATAGTGCTTCTATAGCACACTTCGCGTGCACTACGCTGGCACTTGCACGTGGCTAAGTAACTTCGCTTCGCGGTTCAGTAATAACCTCTAATTGTAAATCGCTTAATCGAAATCAAGCGTCGACAATCACCCGGAGGTAATTCTGGCGTAGTGTTCGAGTAATATTAGGATCTCGCAGGCAGGCATCGCGACACAATAAATTCCATATGCTTTTGAACGTCGGTTTCGGGTAGTGAGCATTGCACATTGCCTCGCATAGAAGTAAACAACAGTGCCAGTACGCATTGTTAACAGCTCCGACCTGAGTGTGTTGACTCCGTCGTTCTACTGCGTAAGAGGGCGAACAATTCCCACTTTGAAAACCTACAAAAGAAGAAGAACGAGTGCACATTTCACTAATATCAATAACAAGAGGCGCATGGGGTTTTGTTAAATCTTCTCGGCACTGAAATTGCATATATCAGGCAAAAATGAACACCGACTAGCTGCAAAACAATGTACTTCACACTCAAGGCGTTTCACTCTGCGTCAGTGCAGTGCTTCGTCTCACCAAAGTGCTTTTCGGTGTATTAGGCCAATTCCCGGACTGCGACATCAGTTAGATTTTCTTTCTTTTTTCAACCTGCGTCATTGATTCGCACATCGCCGTGACGCCGTTATCACGACGAGTGGCCACTCGATGCCGGATGATAACAGTAGAAGAATGAATGTGAAATTAGTCGTTTCAAAGCATAGATGGCGATGGCTGACCCTGTTAGTGCCAGGAGCCACCAATCTGTACGTGCAATAAAGCTGCTCAATTTATTTGGTCCTGGATTGTTGCGACTTCTAAGAGCAAAGGTGCAGTAGTGCCTGTCTACCACCGCTACTATAGTACAGGTGGAGGTACTCTCAATGATTAGAGCATGCAACAGAAGTAAAGCACCGCGACGACAAATTTCCGGCAGAACCAAGCTCACGATAATGAATGTCGGCGTTAATACGATTAGCATTAAAGGAATGTAGCGACACACGTATTGCCACTGCAGACGCACAAAGTACCAGTTGAGCTGCCAACCACAATGCCAATTTAAACCACAACACAGGTTATCCTCTTGTACTATCTACATCCAAGCTGAAACTCTGTAGTATCTCTAGTGTCCTGTCTGCAACTTCGTTTCAATGGCTCTGCATCAAGCGGCCGCCCTCGGCGTGGAGGTGTTATTTGTGGATGAGGCGTCATCGCTTTTTTATACAGTCGAACCAGGGTATAACGACCCCCATACGACGAATTGTTGTATATATTGAACAGCTGTAAAATACCATTGAAATTTTCGGCATAAATTTTTTATATCATATATCAAATTACTATATATCGAACTTCTTTTGTGATCCCCTTCAGATTCGATGTACCCGGTTCCGATTGTATTTAAAGCTACATGCCCCTTGTGCCACCTTGGCAAATTTATTCTTGGGGTTTGACCACGAAAGGGCGCGCACAAATATCAGATACGTAGTGCCGAAGTTGTCTGTTCGGTAACACACCCCAGTTGCGGATACCCAGTGAGAAACGTTGTTCACTAGGCCAGGCATTAGCCAGCAGCAAGCTATTAGGCCTATTTTGTCCGCTTCGCGAGACAGCCGCCACCACATATGTAGTGGCACAAGCTGACAACTTGGTCACTGGGTGTAAGAGCTTAGATACAAACAGACATACCACAAAATGGGTACAGAATGCTGATCGCATTAAAGAGAAACCGCCTTTATGCTTGCGATAGTGCAAGAGAAGACTAAAGAGAAGGCGCAACTAAGCTGTCCGGATGTACAAAAAGTTTATTTGCATTTTAGATTGTTATTCAGTAAAAAAGAGAAAAGATCGGGATATTTGGCCGTCCCGAATAGGTCAAGTCGGGACTCGGGACATCTGCTTAAAAGTTGGGACTTTTCCTATAAATTTGGGACGGTTCGCAATCCTAGTCTGATCGGCACTGATAATTTCATTTGTGATAGTTTTCATCCAGAGTATAGCATTATGGGCGAACTTCATTTTATTGACGAGATTCTTTTTAATCACAACTTAAATTAGGTGTTTTTTGCGACCACGTAAAAATGAATATGGCCACTGGCATATTCAACAAAGAGAACATATCACGAAGGTTATCGAGGGATATTACAATTGTATGTCTTTCAAGTCCCCGAATGCAATTTCAGACACCGCCCTCGCAACTGTTGTGGACAGCGCCCTCACAGTTGTGGATACAAAAGCTATAGACTGTCTATAGACGAAAGTTGATAAGATTTTTGCTTTTTTTTGTCTACTCACATTTTATAGTCAGTCTATAGAAAAAAGTCGATAAGATGCTTGTTGCTTTTTGCCTACTTCCTCTCTACAGACTACCTATAGAAAAAGTCGATACAGTGTCTATTTATTCTTGTCCATTCATTGTCTATAGACTGTCTATGGACAAAAGCTAATAAGATTTTTATTTCTTTTTGTCTATTCCCATGCTATAGTCGGTCTATAGAAAATAGTGGATAAGATGTTTGATTCTTTTGTCATCTTCCGCTCTATAGACTACCTATAGAAAAATGTCGATACAGTCTCTATTTACTTTTGTCCACTCATTGTCTATAGACTGTCTATGGACAAAGTCAATAAGATTATTATTTTTTTGTCTACTCCCATTCTATAGTTGGTCTACAGCACAAAGTCGACAACATGTTTCTTTCTTTTATTGCGATAGCAATTATACGGACACTCAAAAGCAGATTTCTGCCGTCGGCGTCGCCGTCGCCGTGAGGTTCCGTATGACGTAAATGAAGATGAAATCGTCGCCGCGCGCCGAACGCTGTATGTGCTAGTGAAAGGGCGCGAGGGGCGCGCGCTTTCACGGGGAGCGAACGCACGGCGGAGAACAAACGCGCGTTCTGCGCCGTGCTCGCTTAAGGGCTGCAGAAGTAGGCGTCTCTTTCCTCCTTTACAATCACCATATATGTAGAGCAAACGCGCCTTCTTCTGACGCGCGAGAGGCCGTGGGGGAGGGAGGGTGGAGGGGGAGGGAAGGGAGGCGACGTTTAGCTGCGGCACCAAGTGCCTGTTTATATCAGAGGCTCCGGCAACAGCCACCAACGCCGCACGCATTTTGAGCGAACGCGGGCAAAACGCCGACGGCGTCGACAACAGTTCTGCGTGTTGCCGGTGCTGCTGCATGTCCAAGTTTACACAGCTGATAAAGCTAATGTCATTACTCCGTATAGCTCTCTGCAAATTGGCTATCGCAATTGATGCTTCGCCTTTCAGGTGAAACTGCGACACTGTCTACTTATGCTCAATAAACTACCTATCGTCTACAGTCGATACCGAGTCTATTTATTCTTGTGAATTCTGTCTCTAAGGACTGTCTATAGACGACAGTCGATAAGGTGTCGATTATTTTTATCTACGCCCGGTTTATAGATTGTCTATAAACAAAAGCTGATAAGGTGTCTATTTCTTCTTATGTATTTTCCTTCTACAAAATTCCTCTTGGAATAAGTCGATAAATTGTGTTTTTTGTCTATATTATCCGTCTATACGCCGTCTATATGCAAAAGTTTTTCTGTTTGCTATTTCTTTAGCCAATTGCCAGTGCATAGAATGTCTACAGAGAGAAGCAATAAAGGTGGCCATTTCATCTTTGTCATTGAATTAGGCAGTCTTTAAATATTATTTACGAGTTAATAAGGTGATCAAGAGTCCGCTCGCCGAGTTTCATCTAGGATTGCACTGCTTTTTAACATGTAACATCTGGGCCCGGCACCCTAATTACTCTGGAATCCAACCCCGACGGTGATTTTTCCTGGCTAACCACACGAAGGCGGAATGTACACTTCTATGCGATTGGAATTATACTTTAATGTTTTCCTATATCAACCCCGGGGAAGGCTACAGGGTGGGACGTCAACAAAGGTTTATGTTAACTTGAGCGAATACCGATTGGCAGTAAGGTGTGAGATGAACTAAAAGACAGCCGATATTGTAAAAGTCTGATTACTTCAGGTTTACTTGCCGTCTACAGAATGACTATAGACAAAAGTCGATAATCTAGGCCCAACCCGTGTACCCCTGTAACCAAGCGGAGGTGCCGGTGCATAATGCGGAGCTACGTTTGATATAAGCCACTGGGGTTGTATTTACTGCTGTGATTGCTTTAAAGCCTTTTTGCAGACTTTAGTATAGACATGGTGTATACGTCCGCATTTGTTAACCACATTATATGACCTCCGTAGTCGCTCTCAGCAATCCCAAGACAGTTTTTGCAGTTGTCATAGCATGACTTGCGGCAGTAAAATCAAGAAAGCCAAATGCCGATCCAATCATGTAAATAGATGTTATGATTGCCAGCTTTAGCGAGAAACGCATTCCAAGCAGGCATCAAGCTAACAGTGCAGAGACTCGTAATATGTGTAGCTGACAACGCAGAATTTGCGAGTGCGCGATGAACCGATGTCGCGTATGTGGTGTGCGCCTTATGTGTCGTCTGATTCTCAGATACTTTTTATTTTCTCCCCATACCTAAGCTGCATCACTAACC